>NC_048303.1:53489763-53503704 GCF_013100865.1 Trachemys scripta elegans | reverse complement strand
TCAGATGCATCAGACTTGCATCTGAAGTACTGAGGTTCTTACCCACGAAAGCTTATGCTCTCAGTACTTCTGTTAGTCTCAAAGGTGCCACAGGACCCTCTGTTGCTGTTTAAAAGAGCCATCCTATTTCTTACTAGAAGAACACACAAGCTGAATTCTGTGTTTACACAAAGTTCACAATTTAGAAAATGATCTGTGAACTGAACAGGAAAAAATATATCTAGTAGGGCTGGGTGAATAAATTGATCATTGGATTCAGCTGATATTAATCATAAATCTAGGCATTTATATTACACTTATCACTACGAGGGGAGGGATTCCTACTTGGGGATCTGCAAATCAGTGTGGCCAACTTTTGTGATTTTTATCACGAGATTTGTGATATTTGATGCTTTTTATTAAGATCCCATCTACAGTTAGTTAATGATCTGCACATCTCATCTTTCATTTAAAAAATAAAAGTAAGTTTTTAGCCCTAATGGTTGCAGAGAGAAAGTTAAAAATGTGACCTCAATGCTCAAAAACCAGAAGACAAATTAAAAAATAATATTAAAAAAAATCTCATGATTTGTAAGTGAATCTGATGATTCTGAGGACCTGAATCATGACTCTGAACACTTGGGGTATGTCTACATGAGCACTCACTGCATGGAAAATTGGGGTGTGAATTTAGAGTTTCAGCATGCTGCACGCTAACGCTCTGTGTGAATCGGTTGATGTACACTTTGAATTATTTGCTTTGGTGGAATTGGTTTCAATTGTTTTTGGATGTTTTCTCAGTGAATTGTAGAGTACTTAGGGATGCACTGAATGGATTGTATATGGATTGTATTGTATATTTTCTACAGCACATGGAATTATTTCTAATTAATGTTGTTATTAACTGATGACAACGTGCTTGGTGTACCAGAAAACTAAAGACAGTCTCTGCCCCAAAAGAGTAACCTTTTGTGTTTTGCAAACGTAGGGTTCAACTTGGTTTCTGTAGAGGAACTAACCTCAACATCAACTGTAGATATAATTCAAACACGCTACAAAAATGAGTTGCTTGTAGTTTTTAAGCCCAAGTCATGCCTGTGTAAATGCAGATGGTTGGCAGCAGCCTGAACTCCTCATGGGACTATGAAAAAAATGCAAAATATAGTAGGACTTCTGCCACCCTCTGTGCTCCAGCATTCGTGCCACTTCAGTTCCGTTGGTTATAAATCCACCGTGTCTCTGACTTTGATTGCAACTGGTCTCTGCAGGTGGTGCAAGGAGATGGACACACCTTGTATATGCTCACCAGACCAGTCAGAATCTATTATAAAGGGTACAATATGGTAAACCCCACTCTTCATATCTTGAGTGATATCCTGACCCTATTGAATACAAAAGCAAAATTCCTGTGGATATCAGTGGGGTCAGGCTTTCACTCTGTCGCTCTAAAGCTCTTAACAGGTGACACTGAGAACAGCACTAAAACTCAACCATACGTTACCCAGTATACACTGACATATAAAGTAAAAACAGCACAAACAAGTCCATGTAGTCTGTTTATGTAGCCCTGGGGATTCAGATAAAGAAAAACAAACATAACCTTTTCAGCTGTTCCTCACAAGGGAAAAAGAAAATGAAACATTTGATTATAATTGTTTTAATGAGCTGTGATTCAAAATGAAGTTGTAATGGTCTGGCTAAAATATATTCTGTTAATGAGCTTATATTTCTTTCAAAATGTGCAAGATGTAAAATTCTCTGAGGATAAAGTTTAGTAGCAAGCAATTTTATTTGCTGATAAATAAGTCTGTTTTTTCTTTGAACAAAAGTGTGTATTTTTATTATTAATAACAGGTAAAAGCCAGAATATTTTATCCAAAGGAACACCATTGAATCCCTGGTTTTGCAAACACCAGGTCTTGATGAGGTCTTGCAAAATCCAAACCTTGGACCTTGGCCCATCTCTAATATTATACATAGGAAAATCACACAAGTTTATTTCTAAACCATGTTAACACCTTAGAGATGCAGATGGAAGTGACCATCTATGCCCAGGAGACCACAGAAGGGAAAAAGAAATCCAGGGGCTGTAATGTGTCACTAGAAGGAAGTGAGGTATGCTCAATGTGAATAATGTTAGCTATGCTCATTGTAACATTAGAAGAAGTGTGTGTGTATACATTTTTCACATTCACAGATTCATTGATTTTAAGGTCAGAGGAACCATTGTGATCATCTAGTCTGACCTCCTCCATGACAGAGGCCATAGAATTTCACACAACAATTCCTGCATCAAACCCAAGAACTTGCAATGAAACTAGACTTTAATTTTTAGAATGGCACCCAGTCATGATATAAAGGCTATGTGTAGGGGCGATTTGCATTTGATGAATTGAAGAGTCATGTGGTAAATTGAGAATGTATAGGAATGTGTGCCATCTTCTACTCTTACTCAGATCTAACTTCTTCCTAATCTTGGTTTGCTTTGTTTATCTCACTCCTGGTAACTTTCATCTCATGATGGTTTCTTCTTGCTTCATTTATTTTAAATACCTTTCTAGCACAATCAGTCAGCCCCTCATCCACCATATAAGTAGCATTGCCTATAGATCACCCCTCTTAATCAAACAACGAATAAAACCATTCGTGTGTACAAAGAGACAGCTCATGGTTTCTGTGCTCATAGTTTCTGTTTCAAAGGGAAATTAAAAATACTTATCCATATTAACACAATGGATTTAATCTCAAACCAAACTTTAACAAAAAATTGAAAAATAAATTTTAATTTAGAAAGACAGAATAGAAAAGGAAATAAGGTATATAGTTATAAGAATACAGTCACTAAACACTGAGAAGTTGTTGCTTATAATCATATAAGAATGAACATTACAGGTGGGTTGCACAGCTAGAGAAAACAGACTACACTTCAGTATGATGTAATGGATCAGTAAGGCACAAAGAATGATCAATTAGGTGGCTGGGCTGCTTAAGTATCTGAATCAGCACGACTGAGAAGAGGTAGCCAAATTTCAAATAATTTTCACCTTGTTTCACAGATATAGGTGTTTTTGACTTCAGTGTATCCCCTACTTTACAGTACCAGCTACCCAAAGCGAGAATAGACAAGCTAGACCGGGTGGCTACCATAGGACTTGCTGTGTTCCTGGCCTTTCAGTTTGAGTGGAGAACTCACATTTACAGCTGAACTTTGTGACAACTTGCTGTGCCTGAGTCACCTTATCCTTAATTATTGTCTTTTGCAGCATTCATTCCTGTTTGTTCCTCAGCATAGGGAACTTTGGCTTGTGGGGTTTTTTAAATGTATCTTTGCGTCAAGTGCACCTTTTTCACCTGGACTTCTTGTCAGGGACTATTTATGGGACTAACTTCATCCATCCTTTAAATAAAGAACAAACTGTGCCCTGAAAGATAATTCTACTTACGAATGGATAGATTCTCACAAGCTTAAATTCTGAAAGGTACATGAGATGGTCTACTCTAAATTACACGTTGCTATGGTTACATCTTCTGTAGCTCAGATGGGGATAGGGGGCAATTATCAAGTTTTGTTTGCTTGATTTTAAGTAGTTAGTTACCTGGATACTCAACAAATAAGAACACTCAAAAAAACCCTTGTTTTCTTGTTCTCTAACTGAAGAGGAGAGGAAATAGCCATACTTGAATGCAACCCCCCCAACATTCAGATTCTTAGCTGCATAGTGAAGCACTAAACAGAGATAAAGAGTTTCTGAACTGTTGGCTTTATTAAGCCACAGGAATAGGCCTATGAACAGAGATCAATTCAGTGTTGCAGAATGAATTCCTGGATAAATCAATTGATCCCATACTACCAGTATAAACCCCTTCCATTTCCTCTGTCCCCCATTTCTAATTTAGCAGGAGATTTTTGATATGCAACTTTATAAAAGTTAAATCACTTGTCAGATTTTTTTAGGGAGAACAGATTAATTAATGATATGCTAGTGGTGTTTTCGTCAAGACTATTGGAAACTCACCTTAATTATTAAAAGGAGAGATCCTTTCTGCTGCAGTGCTGCAGGCTGAAGTTCATCTACTGTCATGCAGATCTTTGCTTTTTAAATATCCTCTTAGGATTGTGTGTGTGGCACTGTGTTCATGGCTTTAATCAGGAGGTTTGGTAACAAGCTGAAGATGGAAAAGTGAGGGAGGGAGGGAGAACAGGACAAAATTAAAATATCAGCCTGTCAGTTTCTCTAATAGTTTATGTGGGCAATGACAGAACAGTATTTTAATTTTTGTCTGGTCTCCTTGCTACTCATTTATTCCATCTACTGCTTGTTATCAGAGTTTCATATTAGACTTAAAGATATGACTGTATTGCCATAATAAATTTATAAGAGGATATTTAAAGAGCAAAGATTTGAATGACACAAATGAACCTCAGTGTAGCCGAGCTTCAGAAAGGATTTGCAGAAAGATGCCACAGAAGTGAGAAATAACTGCTAGAATCTCCTTAATTAAAAAAAAAAAAAAAAAAAAACGGAAATGCAAGAGGCACAAAGTATTTAATAAATTTAGGTTTAATCTTAAATTACTGATGCTGTTTTAAATAATCTTTTGTTAAAAAAAGGTTAAGAAAACTAGTTTAAAGTACATTATTGAAACGTAAGCCAGATATTTAGACACTGAAAAACTAAGATGTTGGAAAAAGCACATACATTTCTAATATGTTCCTAAAGTTCTTGAATTGTTTTCAGTTCATCTTTGAAGCATGACTTAGTTCTCCAAACTGCATTAAAAGTGATTTCTAGACAGGGTCTAGAGATCCAATTTTGATGTCACTATTAAATAGGATATATCTATTTGATCAAAATGGGGAGAGACTGCTTTAAGTCAATCTCTCTGGTTCTTGTTTCTTGAAAGGGAAGATGCTCCTATTTACCAATGACTAGTCTGCCATTTGTTTGAATTACATGGGAGAATTGTGGATGAATATATGGGAGAACATGGCTATTCTGTGTAATTTAAACAAAAGTGATATCCACCTTTTACCTTCACAAAGCATAACTCAGGAATTATTAAAAGGACAAGAGATGAAAAGTGTGTATGATAAGTAAAGGAAGTGAAGAGAAGGGGTGATGGCAAGGGAGGAAATGGAGGTAGATTATTTGAGTTAGAGACTCTCCTAGGGGGATCTGTGATAGGCACTTAGAGAGTAGATAAAGCTGGAGTGGATCCCTTGGATGGGGGGTGGGAAGGGAATAGGTACTAGTACTCAAGGAAGTGAAACAGCCTTACCAAATTCAAAAGAGCTACAAGAATTAGATACTCGAGGAAAATCCATTCATCAATAGGTGAGGCTTTTTATAAATTCAGTAACTACTATCTGGATCATCAGTGATCTACAACCCATCCTGGACAACGATCCCTCACTTTCACAGGCCTTGGGAGGCAGACCAGTCCTCGCCCACAGACAACCCGCCAACCGTAAGCATATTCTCACCAGCAACCACACACTGTACCATAGTAACTCTAACTCAGGAACCAACCCATGCAACTAACCTCGATGCCAACTCTGCCCACATATTTACACCAGTGACACCATCACAGGACCTAACCAGATCAGCCACAACATCACCGGTTCATTCACCTGCACGTCCACCAATGTAATATAGGCCATCATGTGCCAGCAATGTCCCTATGCTACTTACATCGGCCAAACTGGACAATCCCTATGTAAAAGGATAAATGGACACAAGTCAGATATTAGGAATGGCAATATACAAAAACCTGTAGGAGAACACTTCAACCTCCCTGGACACACAATAGCAGTTGTAAAGGTAGCCATCCTGCAGCAAAAAAACTTCAGGACCAGACTACAAAGAGAAACTGCTGAACTTCAGTTCATTTGCAAATTTGACACCATCAGCTCAGGATTAAAAAAAGACTGTGAATGGCTAGCCAATTACAAAAGCAGTTTCTCCTCCCTTGGTGTTCACACCTCAACTGCTAGAAGAGGGCCTGATCCTCCCTGACTGAACTAAGCTCATTATCTCTAGACTGATTCTTGCCTGCATATTTATACCTGCCTCTGGAAATTTCCACCACATGCGTCTGACGAAGTGGTATTCACCCACGAAAGCTTATGCTTCAATATGTCTGTTAGTCTATAAGGTGCCACAGGACTCTTTGTCGCTTTTTACTATCTGGTTGTGAATTGAAAGGCTGCTAAAAAGGCAGTGGAGAGGTGAGAAGAACAGAGAAGAAACAGATGCTGACAGGAAGGCCATTGAGTTAGAGGGAAGATTTGGCAAAGAGTGAATAGGAGAGAAGAGAACAGTGTGGTTCCTCTGATAGCATCATGAAAAGGGACTTCCAAATACCTTCAAATCACTCCAGCTTCTCCATTTCTGTCTCTCTTCAAGCTGAGGACCTTTGCTCCTCCACCCTCAAGATCAGCTACTGGGAGCAGGATCTGTATCTTACACTGGGGCACTGGCCTGGAATAAGAATCCCAGGATCAGCAGAATGGAGAGGCTGAGTGTAATGTTTGCACACCTGCTTTCAGAAATGCACTGTGTACTCCTGGGCCACAGCCCAGATCCAAACACTTTGTTAGAGGTTGACAAGAGGGCCACTAGCCAGAAGAAGTAACAGTGATTAAAAAAATGTTACCTCATTTCTATTCAGTGATCAGGCTGAAAGTGAAAACATTTGAGGAAGATATCAAAAACATCTGCTGAAGTATTGAGAATGAAATTGAGAGACAAAGAAAACAGTTAACAGAGAACGGATACACAGGAAGAACAAAAAGCTTCCTAGATTGACTCCATGCCGTTTTAAAATTCTTGGGCCTTGAAAAAAACATGCATTTAATTTTTTTTTTAAAAAAGGGTGCATACATTCTGATTAGTTTTTAGACCCCAGGAAAGAGTCAGTGTTTGCAAAGCCTTGAACTCCAGGAAGTTTGCCTATCCCTACTCTCAACCCCATCCTATGATGACCTGATGGCTTCAGTGAGGCTGATATTGGTGGCAGGTGAGCCACTGACAGCTCAACTTTGGCTGAAGACCAGCACTTGATCCTGGTTCTAGTTCTCTGTATATGATTAAAATCAAGGCAGGAACAAACCAAGCTGGAAAGAATGTTTAAGCATTTTAGGTTGAAGCCAAGGTTCTGCAGCTGTCACCAGACTTTTCAAAGTTGTAAGACAATCATGGTGCATTCCACAAGATTGCAGCACTGTGCTGTAGCCAAAAGTATAATGCCCAAGTATTCTCTGTGGCTTGGCCTGTTCTTGGCTTATAGAGTTAAGCTAGATCATTGGCTTGATCTGGCTCAGCCTTACCTTTAAAGTTTCTGGCTTGAACAACTCCAGTGGAGAAAACCAGATGTAACTTGTAACAGCATGAAAAGTCCAGGAACTCTGGAATATATAATTTTCTTGAAAAAACAAACAAGCCTGTTTTTTATATTAAAAAATATAATTTTAGAAAGACTATTTACCTTTTTAAAAAATAGATTAGGTATGACTTGTTAGGAATGTAATTAATATGTGATGATGTGACGTTATCTGATTAAAATATGACCATATAGATTATTGTCGCAACCACTGTTATATATTTGCAACACATCTTGTACAAAATGTGGCATGTAAGATGTCTATATAAAGATTATGATTTTCTGGTTATGATTATGCTATCTGTATGCATGTATCATTTTTGTATTTGAAGGTATGAATATTGGCTCTATACTTGGATTTCAAATGTTTGCTTCTGGGGTAACGCCCACTAGGTAGTTAGCCTGCACTCTTGGAGGGACTATTCAAATTAAGTGGTTCATCAAGAAACACTTAACTGACAATGAATGGACCCTGGGAGACGCCCATCTCCCTTAAATGGATTGTCCTGAAGTATAGGTAATGGCTTCCTGCAATGACTAGGCAAAATGCATGGATATGTGACTTGTCCATATGACTCCAACCACCATCTTGTTACTGTACTTTCCCACAGTAAAAACAATAGGATTCCCTCCACATAGCAGAAGATATAAAAGGCCCTGGAAACTACTCCATTTAGCCTTTTTCCTGCCCAAACCTCTGGACTATGGACTTATACTAATGGGAGCATTCTAACCAATGGACTGAGGACCTTCCAATGATTTGGAAGCAGTCAGAGATTTGACTTAAGCCAGCAGTTTATTCCATCACTGCTATAAGCCTGAACCAAGAACTTTACAATTACTCTCTATATTTGATTCCTTTAACCAATTTAAACTCTTGTCTTTCTGTCTTCCTTTCGGTCTTTTTTAGAATAAACCTTTAGATTTTAGATACTAAAGGATAGGCATCAGCATGATATAACTTAAGATCTAAGTTATACATTGACCTGGGTGTGTGGCTGGTCCTTTGGGATCAGAAGAACCTTTTATTTGATGAGATTGGTTTTAAAGAACCATTCATCTCTAAGTCTGGTGTTTTTGGTAGCAATACAAGGAAAGCCTAAGGAAACTGCTTTTATGTCTTCTTGTTAGCCAGTGTGGTGAAACAGAAGTTTACTTTTATTGCTGGTTTGGTATATCCTCTGGGGGATTAGCCACCAGTCTTGGGGTGTATCTGCCCTATTTCTCAGCAGTTTGTCCTTAATTTGGCATTCTCAGTTGTGACCCAAGAAGGTACGGTTACAGATGACCAAATTGATCCTTGGGAAACTAATGGTGCTGTACTGGGGATAAATTTAACCCACTGTGTATGACAGATGGATATGTACAGTAATTCTACTTACTGGAAAATGAATGTGGCAAGTGATATGTAAATACACTATTTGTTCACTTCTGCTAATTCAACCTCCAGTATATAATGCTTATTCTTACCACACGCTTATCTCTAATTACTGAGAATGATTTTTTAAATTCAGTTTAGCTTGGTGTTTGCTAATGATATTCAAGTTTAAGCTTTGCAGGTTAAAAATAAATCCTAGACAACCCGACTTGCACATTTTGGATATAACAGCTGATCGATTGTTCAGAAGCAATGCTGGCTCAGATTCCTCATTTATTAAAACCCACACAACAGGCTACACAGTATATTAATTTTTAAATGAATTGGACCATATGGCTTCTTATCCCATCACCTAGGGCCAAACCACATGCCAGTACACATTATACTTTTTCTTGTCTGTGGTAGCCACTTTAACGCTTGTGCATGTTTCACTTTTTTGAGTGTGGTGGTGAAAAAGAAGCAAGACGAGAGACTAGTTAAACTGTAGATATTATGTTCACTGCATTATTTTGCATATTGGGCAGTTGCAATTTTTGCTTCTTACAAAATATACTTTTGGATAAGCAGAATATAACCTTGAATATAAAATATCAGAGTCTGTAGTGTACACAGAGACTCAGTAAGTGGACCAAGGTGGCACAGAACAGAACTGAAAATAAAATTGTCTAGAGCCCCATGTTCATTGAAAACTATACTTCTCCGGTGTGGAACTTCACAGGGAACAAAAGTATGTCTGTAATTTCACTTCACTTGCTCGCCAAATGTTAAACCAAAAAGAGCAATGCAACTCCTTAAGTATAAAATCCGTAAGGAGCATTTGTAGCACAGGCACGTATAATTATCTGTATTAACACAGTTACTGGCCCACAGTACCACTGTAACTAACACTAAACCAGTGTACTTTTTGGCATGACCTAGGGATGGAGGAGAAATGCTCATAGAGTTCTTTGAAACATCGAACAAATACTTGTGACTGTCTGATAGAAGTACAGTATACTAAAGTACAACATGAAGGAGACACTTATATGTTACTAGAGTCTGACCTAGAAAGTTTGGAAAAAGCTTTCAAACTTGGGTGACAAAAGTTAGCTACCTAGGTTCTTATTTAAACATGTAAATAAAAGTTGTATTTTTCCCCTTCAGAACTGCTGTTAGTGTTCAGGCCCAAGTTTGAGAATGTTGGCCTTAATAACTATGTATAATTTTTTATGACCCCGTCAAAGTGTCTGCACCACTTCAGGAATACATGGCTATTCCTGAATAGGTATGTTTTCATTTTCTGTATATTCTTATTCATGTGGAAATTTGCTACAGTGCCACTTGAGTGAAAAGTTACTGGCTTTCTTCATAGAAACAGTCCCTAAAGGATGGGCAGGCAGAAATGCCAGAAGGAATAGAAGTGATTATATCTTAATAAATAAGGATTGGAAATAATACCAATGCAAGAAAAGGGTTGAGGGGCTGAGGGAATAGGAAGAGCTGGGCTTCACTGTATAAAGAGTGAGTCCCTGGCTGGAAAAGGGTGACTGATAGACTTCAGGCAAATGAGGGAGGCTGGAATCACCAAGGAACAACTAGGATCTGAGATGCTGCTAATAATCTTTTCAGAATGCAGCTACCAGTCTTTGACATTTGTACCTTGTATCTTCATGTCCTGTAACGGTGCATAGTTTGTCTCTGCACAAGCTTGTCTCTGCACAAGTTAAAAAGTAACTATGGTTATGTAAATTCTTGTGGGACTGTAATCTGTATAAGCGAACACATGAAAGAGACCATACCACTAAAAAGCAACGAGGAATCCTTGTGGCACCTTAAAGGCTAACAAATTTATTTGGGGATAAGCTTTTGTGGGCTAAAACCCACTTCATCAGATGCATGGAGTGAAAAATACAGTAAGCAGTATATATATTACAGCACATGAAAAGACGGGAGTTGCCTTACCTCGTGGGGGGTCAGTGCTAACAAGGCCAATTCAATTAAGGTGGAAGTGGCCTATTCTCAACAGTTGACAAGAAGGGGTGAATATCAGAGGAAAAATTACTTTTGTAGTGCTAACGAGGCAATGAATTCCATCATGATTACAACAATTTCCACTCCACTATTAACCTCAGCCTGGACCAGTCCACACAAGAGATTCACTTCCTGGACACTACAGTGCAAATAAGCGATGATCACATAAACACCATCCTATACTGGAAACCTACTGACCTCTATACTTACCTACATGCCTCCAGCTTTCATCCAGACCACATCACACAATTCATTGTCTACAGCCAAGCTCTAAGATACAACCACATTTGCTCCAATCCCTCAGACAGAGACAGACACCTGCAGGATCTCTATCAAGCGTTCTTAAAACTACAATACCCACCCGGTGAAGTGAAGAAACAGATTGACAGAGCCAGAAGGGTACCCATAAGTACTACAGGACAAGCCCAACAAAGAAAGTAACAGAATGCCACTAGCCGTCACCTACAGCCCCAACTAAAACCTCTCCAGCGCATCATCAACCTATTCTGAAGGATGATCCCTAACTCTCACAGACCTTGGGAGACAGGCCAGTCCTCACTTACAGACAGCCCCCCAACCTGAAGCAAATACTCACCAGCAACTACACATCACACAACAAAAACACTAATCCAGGAACCAACCCCTGCAACAAATCCCGTTGCTGACTCTGTCTGCATATCTATTTAAGGAACACCATCATAGGACCTAATCACATCATAGTCAGCCACACCATCAGGGGCTTATTCACCTGCACATCTACCAATGTGATATATGCCATCATGTGCCAGCAATGCCTTTCTGCCATGTACATTGGCCAAACTGGACAGTCTCTATGCAAAAGAATAAATGGACACCAATCAGGCATCAAGAATTGTAACATTCAAAAACCAGTAGGAGAGCACTTCAATCTCCCTGGACACTCAATAACAGACTTAAAAGTCACAATTCTTCAAAAAATACCCTTCAAAAACAGACTTCAACGAGAAACTGCAGAAATGGAATTAATTTGCAAACTGGACACCATCAAATAAGGCCTGAATAAAGACTGGGAGTGGATGGCTCACTATAAAAAGTAATTTTCCCTCTGCTGATACTCACACCTTCTTGTCAATTGTTGGGAATGGGCGACATCCACCCTGATTGCATTGGCCTGGTTAGCACTGACTCCCCACTAGGTAAGGCAACTCCTATCTTTTCATGTGCTGTAATATATATATATACTGCTTACTGTATTTTTCACTTCATGCATCTGATAAAATGGGTTTTAGCCCACGAAAGCTTATGCCCAAATAAATTTGTTAGTCTCTAAGATGCCACAAGGACTCCTTGTTGTTTTTGCTGATACAGACTAACACAGCTATCACTCTGAAACTATGCCACTACATTAACTGATGGTGAAAAATCTCACAATTTTAGTAATTTTCACTGCTTCCCAGCAGCACAAAATTAAAAATGCATTGGTCTGAAACAGTAAATTAAATTCCAATGAAATGTATTGGACTCATGCCGTGAATTAAAAAAACGTGCAAATGCTGTATCAAATCTTGCTTTCTAAGGGGTAGACTGAGCATTTGCTCAAAGCCTCAAGTATAGGGTAGCATGTTAATGTGCCATCACAGGAGGAGCACCATGAAGTAACATGCTTCCTCTGTACTTTGGCTCTGTGTGTGTGTGAGAGAGAGAGAATAATTTGCTACAGCCCTTACCAGATATAGTGTATTTCCCCCATTAGTCCAGCTCAGCTAGGCTATCAGGTTGGGATGGAGGAGCCAAGATCTGCCCACTCCCTGATCCTCTTCACCTTCTCCTTACTCTTATCTTACTTGTGTGTGTGTATTTTCTTCTGTCTAGGAATTTCTACTGCCTCTATTGCTGTATCATGCAGGTACCATATCCATAAATTAGGAAACATCAGTTCACCACCCCTGTCTTTCCCTATCTGCAGTGTGCACACTGAGATTCACATGGTACGGAGCCTGGCCAGTTGGAGAGGAAGAAGAGTTGGGAATCAGCTCCTGTACACACCATGTTCTCTTCTTTGGACAGTGTAACTTTCTGTGCTAAATGCATCCCAAAATAACTGCTAATGCAAGCAGCAATAATTCTCCCTCTACTGTCTTTATGCAACCTTGTCAGTAGTGCTGCCAGAACTTGGAAGGGGGAGGTACCTCTATGACTCTATCCAGTGGGTCCTCTGACCTCACTGTCAGGCCAAGTCCCCTGCCTGCTCCATACCCTGACCAGTCTCACCTGTGAGGTAAGAGTCATGTTTAAGATCTTACTGCTCCTAAAAGGTGGCATTTGCTCAGATTGTGCCTCTAGATTCAGTTTTGGTGAAAGAACTTGTGTGTATAGTGGATCTCATTAAAAATGGATGTTTACCATCAGTATTTACTGATGTCACTATGTTTGCTGTATTTCCTACACTTCATGGGAAACATTGCAGCTATCCAGGTAAAAGTAATTACACTTAGCAAGAATTCAATGGTGCACACTTTATATTCTGTGACATTAGGGTTTGCACTGTGTTGGTGCGAGACCCTTTTGATCACAGAATTAGAGAAAGTGAATGATGAAGAATAGACTATGGATAACATTCTCAAAAGTGCCTAAGTGGCTTAGAAACCTAAGGCCCTGAGTGTCAAAGTATTATATACCTAACTCTAATTAATTTCAATGGAAATTAGGTGCCTACAAACCTTTAAAAATGTGACTCTATGTCTAATTTTCAAAAGCACCTAAGTCAATCTATTGGGACACAGGCTCTTAAGTGACTTAGGTGCTTTTGAAAATTTTCCCCTATATATATAAATTCAACTGTTCCAAAGAACAAACTCAGCACTGATTTGTGATATGTCCTGTAGCTTAATTTCAGATGTTGAAAGATAACAGTGCTTGCTTTTTGTCTCAGCATGCTCTTCAGCATTGGGTGATACTTTTTCAAGCAATGCAAATGTCTCAATGTCAGAAGTACCTTCAAAAATTAGACCCTGCATTTTTAAGGAGAGTGCACTTGGCATTAAACAGACTTTTCCAGCTAATGAATTTCTCAAGTTACAAGAATAATGGCCTTTTTAATCTTAGCAAGAGTAATTAAACAGACGTTTGTTATTAATGATATTGTTAATGGCAGCAGATATTGAATTTTCACTGTAGATGTTATACTGTTTTACAATAATTTTTTATTACTT
>NC_048303.1:53396955-53485209 GCF_013100865.1 Trachemys scripta elegans | reverse complement strand
ATCTATTGGGACACAGGCTCTTAAGTGACTTAGGTGCTTTTGAAAATTTTCCCCTATATATATAAATTCAACTGTTCCAAAGAACAAACTCAGCACTGATTTGTGATATGTCCTGTAGCTTAATTTCAGATGTTGAAAGATAACAGTGCTTGCTTTTTGTCTCAGCATGCTCTTCAGCATTGGGTGATACTTTTTCAAGCAATGCAAATGTCTCAATGTCAGAAGTACCTTCAAAAATTAGACCCTGCATTTTTAAGGAGAGTGCACTTGGCATTAAACAGACTTTTCCAGCTAATGAATTTCTCAAGTTACAAGAATAATGGCCTTTTTAATCTTAGCAAGAGTAATTAAACAGACGTTTGTTATTAATGATATTGTTAATGGCAGCAGATATTGAATTTTCACTGTAGATGTTATACTGTTTTACAATAATTTTTTATTACTTTTTTTTTGAGGTTTAGATTAACTCGATTAACTTGATCTAAAAATGCACTGTATCTTTTTCCTGGTAGTAAATGAATTGATTTCTTTCTGTGCATAGAAACAAGGGCTTACTTCTTGTTCTGATCCCAAGGGACTCTCCTACCTTCCTTCACATTATCTAGGCACACTGACCTGATGACCACCTTGCTAGTAAAAGAGCGCTAGACCCTCATCCTAGCCCATGCAGTGTTGCTCCTGAATTGGTTACAAGGCTTGGTGCAGAGCAGTAACCCACTGTTCAGTGTGTGTTATGAGTTTCCTTGTGTGCCTGATCTACTGAGTATGTGAATCTAATACAGCAGCAACTACAATGGCAGATTCTTTAGCTCAGGCTGTAGAATCTCAAGCCTCTTAGCTCTGAAGGTCCTTGTTTCAATCCCTTGTGTCAGACAAGATGGCAGCCATCACAGCTCCCCTAACCCCAACCTCTTCCTTTTTTGGCTGAACATGCTGCCTCCCTAGCACTTCCAGCCCCTGTGAGCCAGGGAGATAAGAATTGTGTTTGAGTCTTGAATTGAAATTCCTTGTGCTAGAATGTTGAGCTAATATATGATTGCCAGGCTGGTCTCTGCTTGGCTTTAGCGACAACCCTGAATTGGGGACACTGCAAAGCTATGCTGTCCCAAAGTTCCCTGCCATGTGTAAGGGGACTGTTGCCCCCTTACTAACATTCAGTGGGGTGTTTTGGTTGGCTAGCTCCCAGCACTGAAAGGGGAAGGGTCAATGGCAAATCAGGAGCCTGAGACTGACAGTCCCCAGGGGCAATGGGGAGAGGCCAATGCTNTCGGGGTTTATGAGGACTCTGCCAGACAGGAGAGTGGAAGGGAAGTCCTCAAGGGCAGGAAGGCCTCTGGGTAAAGGAAGTGGGAGCAAGGACTCGGATCCTTTCGCTAGCCCTCTTCACCGGGGTAGTGCAGAAGCCAGGAAAGTTCCCCACAATAGCGGGACCATTCCCCCGCTTACACATGCATACCTACTGTGACACACCTCACATGGCTGCCCAACTCTGCTGGCTGTTGTGGAGTGGGGGGCTATTGGGAAGGAGTTCCAGTGCACAGGAGTGTGAAGAGACTGCAATTGTAGCTGGCCCCATAGGTGCAAGTGGGGAAGGCTTCTTATGCCCTGCACTTCCCTCCCTTGTGCATGTGCACAGTGGTTAGGGCTCGATGTAAAATAGGCTTTTGTCTTCTTTGCATAAAATGCTGTATCATTATTAGAATTTATGATAGGTTTTCTGCTCCTTGCTCTCTGCAGTTTCACAAAGCCTTATCCTTTGTTTAAAGCAAACCTACTAACACAATTCACTTATTGCAGTCTGATCATCCTGTTATTCATTGTCACTATTCATTAATTATCTGAGCGATGATAAATAACATGAGTAAGGGCTTATAGCCATGTGGTATTCTGAGCCTTTTGTGATGGGAAGAAGTTTAAATGTGGAATCATTTTTCCATGAAAGGAAGGGCTTTCCAGGCAATGCTTGGGAGCAACTTTCACAGTGACATGGGATCCTGTTTGAGTCCTTCTGCCTTTCAAAACTTTATTTCTCCTGTGAAAAATGTTTGAGTAAAAGCTTTAAAAAACAAAACAAACAAACAAACATACCCCCCCAACTAAAAACCCAGGCAATCTCTAGAGACTATGGTTTGTCTGCTTTGGGATCTTGTCTGTCGATGTATGCTTTCCAAGCTCTCATGTGTCTGTGAATTCCACTTTACACCTTTCATTCATTCTGACTCTGCATTTTCTCATCAGGAACTCAATTTCCTGATCTCAGCTCTGAGGCTGTTTGTATCACATGGTTAACTTCCCTTTTCTCTTCTTCCAAATATCGCATACAGTCATTACATTAAAAAAAGGAGGGGGGAAGGGGCGGACAAAACAAAATCTGGCATCAGTTCCTAATTTTCCTTGCTCTGTCAAGATTAGGCTAGTGGTTCTGAGTAATTCAGTCTCATTTTCTCAAGGGAGTAGGCCTGAAATAATCCAGTGTTTATTTTTATACAAATTCTCACAGTACTATGATGTTTCAGTAACTTCCTGGGATGTTTCTAGTTTTTTTCACAGGCCAAAAGGCCATTCTCAGAGGTAGCTCCTTCATGTAAACCTAAAAATGGCACTTTCCCACATTACAGCTTATCAGGAAGTTTAAAGTTCAGTAGTCTCTCTCTCTCTCTCTCTCTCTCTCTCTCTCTCTCTCACACACACACACACACACACACACACACAAGTGAAAAAAAAATTAAAGGGCTATTCCAGTTCTGGTGAGAGTTGCAGCTCAATCATTCAATTTTAGTATAGTCACTGAGGATTAGTCTTCAGAATAGTAAGTGATGATTAGGAACTAGGTATCACAATGCACATTCACACATAAACCGCAAAATTCAGTTCTATATTAAAAGGCAAAATTTTTAGGGCTTCATGTGGCCACCTTTACATGGATAGTATTTTAATGTACCGCTCAGAATGTGTAAGGATTAGCAGTCTAAGGGTGAGATTCTCAGAAGTGCTGCTCTTTGGCTTAATTCTGCTTCCACTGAAGTTGACTGTAATACTCCTATTGACATCGGTAGGAACGGAGTTAGGCCAGTGCTGAGCACGTTTGAAAATCCCAACCCTAGCTTATGAAAGGCCTAACCCTGAAACCCATATTTACTGATGTGAATACGCCTCCTAAAGTCCGTGGATGTACTTGTGTGAATAAGGATCAGTCAAACGAGTAATGGATGCAGGATCAAGCCCTACCTCTGCTCCATTTCTTTTACTTGTTCTTTGTGCAAGAGCTCAATCAGTGTGAGACTGTATTCTAAATAAAATGTTGCCTACATTTGCAAAGTTTCAACCCTGGTTGCTTGATTACTTATTTCCTGCCCCAGGGACTCTTGCTGTTAGGATTGTTATTAAACAAAACTGTCTGGCTGGCATTGTGTTCTGACAAACAATTAACACCTTTGTAAGCTGATGAGTGGAATGGGTTTAGCCTGACAATTTATCCTTAACTTTCAAGTTTTAAAGAACACAAAAATCTGACAGAGCTTTTCTGTGCCTGTAAGACCAGTCTTTCCTGGTGAGTTTGAAATAATTTGGAAATGTAATTTAAAGGAAAAAGTTTCCCTGTTTTAAGGCACCCAAGAAATCTAAAGGCCTTTGAGTCAATGACTGCTATCCGAGATTGTTTTATTACAGACACCTATTGTAAAACAGGTCACCTAGCAGAATGGTAGCAAGACATGCCTGGTGGAATTAGCTAGGTTTAATATTTTTTCTCCTGGAGAGGTCTCTGAATCTCTTCTCACTCTGTCATTTGAAGGGATGGAGAGAGGCCCGGGTTTGTTAGAGGTAATGAACACATCCTCCACAAAAAAGGGGAAATATGAAGGTGGGGGAATAGGAAACATGATCTTTAGTGGCCAGTTCTAAGATCACCATGTGCTGACGGACTCTTGGGGTGGCAATGACCAACCTCCAGAGGAGGCTTGTCATCATTGCTCACTCTCCCAGCTGAAGACAGTATTGGAAAGAGTGAAGGCTAACCAGAGACGGTCCATAAAGCAGCAGCATAGACAAAACAACTCTACCATCCAGCTTTGTGTCTTCCATAACATTCTTCTGTGTAAAGCCGGAAATAGAAGATAAATGGGCATCAAAGAACTTCTAGAACAATACTGTAAAAACAACAGAAAAATAGAAAAGGATGTTTTCTGTTCGGCTTGGGAAAAAATGTAGCAGTTTCTCAATCTGTTTACATTTACCTCTCTTTCCTGAGATGTAGAAAGTAGTTAGAGCTGCCATTTTGGAATCTATAAATACCACGAGGAAAATGAATGATTGCTTAAAAACTATGGAGGTGGCCACTGTATAAAAGCATAGATAGATGGGATTCCCATTCTAAATCCTATTGCATTTGCATACCCTGAGATTAAAATGGCAGCCCCTAGGGTCAGTGGAATTTAGTGTAATCTGTCTAATCTCTTCTTCACTCAGGCATTTCTAAAATGACTAAGGATTCTGTTTATTTGGGCTTTACTAAAAAAAACCAAAAAAACCCAGAGGCCTCAGCTGGAATGACAAAATGAAGAAATATTATTGCATTTCATCTAAATTAGCATAATTGACTCAAAATATTGCAGATATTCAACATCCTGGGCTGGATTATTAATTGTTGAGAAAAAATATTTTTAATTGCAATGAGCTATATTGTAACAATCAGCGTTAATAAAAAACTATTATTCCATTCCATGGAAAATTCCAAAATAAAAAAAAATTGTTCCAAAACTGAACAAAAAATGAAATTTAGAAATTTACCACAGAATGGACATTTCAAAAATTTTGTTTTGAAAATATCAAAATGACATTTTGTTATGACCTTTTCAAAATGTTTCTGAGGAGCTCAGGCAGCCTGCCAAGCCTGGCGCTGGGCAACTTGTGGAGCCTGTACACTCAGGGAGTCCCACAGCTAGGAACCTGGATGCTCTGACAGCCCGGGCAGCCAAGGAGCCACAAGTATAGGAGATGGGCCTCCCAGGGTTTCCAGGCTCATGGCTTCCTGCCAGGTCGGCTGTAAAGGAGTCAAGTAGGCAAACTGGCAGGATACCAGGCAGGCTTCCATCATAAAGCTGCCTGGGTTTGTCAGAATTTCGTGAGGTGCTCATCACATTCCCATGGAACATTTTCTATTCCAATGAATTGGCATTTTCTGATGGAAAAACATTCCATCAGAAAATTTCCGACCAGCTCTAGTAATGATCAGACTTGGCATGCTGTGTTATAGAATTGTTCCAGTGCTGGAACTGCACCACCATGTTGCAGACCCATGTTTTGTTACTTAACCAGAGCAATCCAAGGCAGTGAGTGTATTCAACAGTGGTATTACTGATTCTGTTTGTCTAAAACACTGCCATGAAATGGTGGGCCAAATAAATCTGGGTCCCCTGAAATTCCCTCCTTATTGCCATGCATTCACATGCCTACAATGCCAATTTCATCAGGTAATAAACGGTCTTATGTTTCCCAGGTATACACTTCTTCACTCCAAACTCTCCTTTGCATTTGTTGATTCACCCAAACATCAGCCAAGACATTCTTCAGCATCCATGAAGAGAGCTATAAAAAGCATAAGTGTTTCTCCACACAGTCATTGCTCTTGTGTTTTCACTTGATCAAAATAGAATTGTTCATCTGGTAAAAACCATACTGTAAATTTAATTTTTTTTTCTGGAATGGGAGTCAAGTGCCTAGTTTATTTCTGATCCAACTATCAGCATGTAAAATAAAAGCAGCCGTAGCTTCTTAGAAATGTGAACAAAGAGCCATTTCCAGTTGTTCTCTTTGGCAAGACTTGAGATCAGTAATTTCCTGAAAGATAATTATGAATAAATTCAAAAGTAATTATAGCAGAAACCTTCTCTTCACGCATAAGCAGTTGTGTTTATAATAGTTTAAGAGACTCTCATTGCATCGGTCACTGAGGAAACAAGCATCTGCACTTGATTTGGCTGATGTTTTTGTAAAAGGAAAAAAAAGCCATTACAAAAGAACACTGGCATCCACACGCATGCCCAGACCTTGCAGATTTTTTGTTTCCCAGAGCTCGGAAAGCGGCCCTGCTTTGGGAACAAACTGAAAGGTTTGGCTGCAATTGAAGAGTCCTTTGCTATTGGCTTTGCAAGTGGAACTGTGTAAGGCATTTCCCACCATTAACTGCTGTTTACTTTTTGCCATGTTTGGATAAAAGAAAAAGGAAATTCTCTGTGGAGTGTTTGTGAGCCTCTTTATGCACTTTCCCCCCTCAACTCTACCATTCTTAAAGAGATTCCTAAAGCTGATATCCTCCTCTTCTACTCTTTATGCCATGCTCTTAATATATGAATAATAGTATGGTTAATTCCTGTGAATTAAAAAGCATCCACAAGTATTATTTGTATTATGGTGCCTCCCACTGAAATTAGGGTCCCGTTATGACAGGCCATTACAAACGCAGAGAAGGTTATTGTCCCTGCGCTGAAAAGGTTGCAATGAAAATAAACAAGACAAAGAGAGTGAAAGGAATATTGAATACTGAAATTAAGTGATTTGACCACAGTAAATCTGTAACAGACAAAAGAATCAAACCCAGATCTTCTGACTCCTAATCCACTGCTTTATCTAAGACCATGCTCCTGCTCCTCTCTGCTGCCTACTTAGAAAAACAGGCATCAGCGACTTCTATTAACTATTATATCTCTGGGTGAAACTTGCATAAGTGCCTTTAAAAGTGTATCAGCAAAACCTCATTTTTATTTTTATTTCATTTTTTTAGTGCTGATACTAAACTTTAATAACTAGGGCATCCTTCCACAATTTTTTTTCCTGATGCCTGACAATAATGGCTCAGTAATTACTGAACTAATGTTATCAATTCCAACAGATATCACATTTATTAAACAGAAAATGCTATGTTGCTGTTCATCAGTTAGAAATGTGTATAATTGAAACATGAAAATGAAGTCTGTAAGAATGTGTGATTCATCATGAATTCTGCAAGCCCTACACTAACTCTCCTTTTCTTAATTAAACTGTCAGATGGAAAACTTATAATTAATGGAACAGCATATTTTGTAGGAGTTCTTTCCTACCCCTATGCAAGCACAATTCTGTAGAAATGTGACACAGATTTTGCATGTGCGGAAGGGGCATCCTCAACCTTTAGACTTATTAAGCAGAAATTCAGCTATCCTATGGAACGATTTTCAGCCCATTCCATCGGGATTTGCCATGAAGAACCCAAATGAGGCTTATCCTACAATACACTTTCCATTCTTCCTGCCTACCAATCCCAAGTCACAAAAAACTCACTCTACGTGCTTACTGAAAACATCGAACATTAATTAAATTAATCCAGTGCAGGACGAACAGCTTTGTTGCTATTCTTGGTTTGGAATCCTGTTCACAACAGAAGTATGCACATGATTTTGTATGCCTGTATTCAGGATGGTTAATGGTTTAAGCTAGACTTTCTGGAACCACAGGTTCAAATGTTGGCAAGCTTGGCTCAATCCTTCATTTTTTCATGGTAGTTAAAATGAGTACCATGCATTTCACACTGTGTATCTGCCTTTCAGATGATACCATATAAACCAAAGCAAAGTCCTGGTCTCCTCTATATGGACATGAAAGATACAATGACACTTTTCCAAGGAGGTTTGCTTGTTGCTGTGTGCTGGCTGCAACGTTCCACCTCAGAGGTGGCTGCATGTCAGTGTGCTTTGTATAAAACATTTTGGGATGCTTCCAGATCAAAAGTCCTACATCTAAATTTAACATTAAGAGTGATATCTGCAATGATATAGTACATTTTATCCAAGAATCTCAAAGGTGTTTATAAAATCAATTAAACTTCACAATCCTTGCAAGATTGCAAGTAGCAGTACTCCCATTTTACAGACAGAGAAAGTGAGGTCAATACCACACAGCAAATCAATTTAAGATTTGGAAACAGAAGAACCAGGTCTCCTGATTCCCAGTCCCCGACTAACAACTGAAACATGCTCATCCCTGATAATTATGCTTATTATTATTTTAATCTATCACAATGGCATTGCACTAGATCACACAGAGGAATGCCAACATCACATGTGTGAGTTGAGCAGCACATACAATGCAGCAAGAGATTTTTTCTTCTGCAGAAAGTTCCTCCCCTTGCAACATCAAAGCCACAAGATTTCCATATGCTTTTTTACATTTTACATCTGATTACAACTGTTTTCACTTTAGTGCCAAAAGAGAATACCTAAACCGTGGAGCAGAGGAAGACACAAGGGTTTGTGGGCTCTTGCAGCTGCCAAATAGAGCAGCTGTATTGCTGCGGGTGCTTGAGAAACGAATTAAAAACACATGGGGTGACAAAAAATGTATGTAATATAAGATTAGCACAGTGAATGTAGCCACAGTGTGAAACTAGGCAGACCATAGCAGGCTGGCACCAAGGACCAGGGCAGGCAAAATGCAGCCATGGTGCCCCAAAGAAATTAAACATTAGTCCTGAGATATGAGCAAAATAGCCTCACTGTGATCCCAACTGTGTCCCCTACATGGTGGTCAATGTCGGGGGGTTGGGAGGGAGCCTAATTTGCATGACTTGATTTTGGAGGAAATCCTTACTGTAAGCTATGCCCTGACTTTTTGTGTGGGATAGATCAAAAGCTATGAACCCAGAGAGAAAGCAGAACTCCTTGGTCTTAGCCACAGTTAAACAATGGATATAATAGACTGAAAGAGTACATGGTAACAATACTGAGACTAGTCCTGTTAAATATCCCTGAATCAAGTCCTAAAAGGGCCTATGTATTAACCGTCTGCAGAAATATTTTCAGCCAGTCACTGAGAACTTTTCTTTAGCAGGCACATGCCAGTTCATGCATTAGTTTGTCTCAGTTACACATTTGAAACTAGGGGAAGCTTGTCTTCCATGGTCCTGTAGTGTAGAAAAGACACCAAAGGCAGAAGTGTTACCTCTGTGGGCACGGAAAGGAGATATTTTAGCTCCAAGTGTAAGGTCTTGTGGCAGTTCAGATGATGAAGGGACCAAGGTCCCCTTGGCCAGAGATATGGCATGAAGGATTTTTGCTGACAGTGACTCAAAGTCTGTAAATCAACAATTACATTGAATTAAAGGGTAATCTAATCTTGAATACATTGATTTGGTTTAGGAGTGGAAATACCAGTTACAGAAAACTGATTACCCAAAGGAATAATCAGAATGATAGGAGTGGGGAGAGTTGAGTGGAAGTACAGATGACACATACTTTATTATTGAAATCCATCTGACAGTTACCACATTCTAATAAACAATATTAATTTGGGCTTTTTCCTATTAAAATATTGCACAAATATATTGAAGAACTTTGCATGGCCTAATTTTGTGCATTTTTCAGCAAACTGCAGATGACAATATTATTTTCCCTCTGCCTTTAAATGCAACTTAAACTCACACATGTGTTGTGTCCTCCTTTGGATGAGACTGTAACAGGATTTTAGATGCTGGATGTCTTTCAGCAGGCCCCAAACATCAATATTGTCTGGTGAGTGAACAGGAAAAGTCAGGTACACCAAATATAGCTTGTGTTCCATTCAATGCCTCTTATTTAGCAAGTCAACTGAGTCTGTAACTTCCTCTTTCCTCTCCTTTTGTGTCCACACCACATGTCCACAATGAGCAGGGTGCAAGCTTGTAGGCCTGTCACTGCAGATAGTAGAAAAGAAACAGGAAATACGGGCTGTATTCAGTTCACCAACAATTTAATAATAATTACTGAAGAATGGAACATATAAAATCTCCACATTGTTGAAAACTCCCTCATTATATTGGCAGGGTAAAGCATACTATACTCAAGATTGACAAGCAAGGGTGAAGCTTTGCTGAGCAGAATTCTTGTACATTTCAGTAATCTGCCTGCTCACAAGAATGGAGTAGACAGGCAGAGCAAAGAAACAGCACTAAATACCCACATGTGCAAATGAAAAACATTACTAGTAGGTCATAGGACAAGCTGTACAACTGTCTCATAATTAAATCTATGGCCTCTATAAAGATATTTAATGAGAATGCTTATTGGCTTGGCCTTGTATTACTGGCAACTATTAATTTACATTCCAAAATGTTTCTATTTATGCACTGTATGCAATTTTAAGATTTTTTTTCTTGCACAGTAAAATGCAAAAATCTGATTTGTTTAAGATTAGCTGAAGATTTACTTCTCTAATTCCAATTACCCTGATGGAATATCAATATTTTGAATGCAATATTGGTGATATTTCATAACATGAGAAATGTGTTTGCATTAGCACAATCTAAACTAATGCTTGAATATGTAACACAGAGAACTTTGAAAAAGCATTGAGTCTTATTCTGAGAAATACTGTCCTTGCCTACTGCTAGGGTGAAGGGCCAGTTTTGTGTTTTGGACTATTCTATGCAGGATATGCTGATAATTTTTCCAGAGTAAATGCCAAATTCTCATCAGAATCTAGAATAGCTCCATTTAAATCAATGGAGGCACTTAAGATAGGTACTTGTGTAACAGAGTTCGGAATCTAGTGTTGAGAGTTTTACTTGAAAGAAAGAAAGAAAGAAAGAAAGAAAGAAAGAAAGAAAGAAAGAAAAACAGATCAGGGTGTTTTTAGCCACTACACTTAATTTTAAATTCCTTTTTGCTAAGACATTTGTAGAAGTGAGAATCTGTCTAGCTGTTTGGAGCATTATTTTTGCATCATGATATATTTGTGTCCCAGAACCTGCTGCAAAACCTGCTCTCTGTATAACAGCTCATATGGAAAGATCAAGAGTGCATTGCTCTGTTGGCATGGCTGCAGGATAAACAGTACCTAACCAGCCCACCATAGATTGCTGTAGTTTCTGAACAATAAGTTCTGAAATTAAAAATACTGTTCTTTAGAAACATTTTCAATTATATTAATACAGTGTGGAAAAACTGAGCTTGAAATCAAGGCCTGAATCTGGAAATAAATTCTGCTATTAGAGCCTATCTCTATAATGGGCTGAAAAAGATGCATAAATCCAACTCTCCTACAAACTGTGGAAGAAACATCCAAAATCAAGATCAAATTGTGGATCTTAATTTGACAGAGGACTCTCTTGTCAGAAAGGTGTCTATACTGGAGATTAGTTTTCAGATATCATATGCCCAAGAAATGTACCTTTGTTCATTTTAAAATCAGGGAACTACAATCCAACGAATGAGGCTGCTTTATTGTGTCATACTGTCTATAATAAATTAAATTCCAAGTTCACAAGCACTGTCCTGCTTTGAGGAAGCAATTATCTCCATTTCACAGAGGGTGAAATTGAGGCATAGAGGTAATTATAGTTATTTCTCTTCTGGAAAAGTACTATGGAATCTAATAGAGAATGCTAAACTTCCAATAGACTTTTTAAATCAACCTATAGAATTGTCTTTTAACATCTATAGGTTTGGAGTTTAATTTCCATGGAGTTGTATAGGTTTCATGCCTATAAATTCTATAGACAGACAAGGTGACTGAGGTAATATCTTTTACTGGACCAACTTCTGTTGGTGAGAGAGACTTCTATAGGATATTTCCATAAGGGCTGCCTGAGGTTTGCAAAATTCAGTTTAAAACCCCGTACCCTGCAGTGGATTCAAAGAATCAGTTCTTTTGTTTATTTATATATTTTTCTGAACATTCTTCACATTCCCATAAATACCTACTTCTGTGTAAATTTATTGCAGAGGGAAATGCAGTGCTCTCTTACCTTGCACACAGTTACTCCATCGTTATGTGAAGGTGGCATTCAAACAAGATGACAACACAATTTAGCATGTCATATTGGTTGGAGTTCTTCCAACACCCAAACCTCCACCTGCTCTTTTTTTGATACCTAGCAACTTGCCATCTAGGAGCCTGATAGTGAACGATGGGGCAGACACATCTTTCAGTGATAGGCCTGGGAGATAAATGTCCAAAGCCAGCATGGGACACTGTGGAGGAAGTGCCATAAATTTACTGCTGAATCAGCTTTAAGGAGGAGAGCTGGGGCTAAAGAATCACAGCTGTCACTTGGCTGTGGGAAACAGTTCAGGGATCGTTAGTATTGGTCATTCCCATGAACTTGAGGTTCGCAGTGGGGCACTTTGGGAGGTGACACCACAGTTTGTGCAGAGCTTCAATCCCAAAACTGACAGATTGCCAGTAGTTAATCAACAGGTTATGCTCTCTGTCCAAAACAAATGTGTTTTGCAAATATAAGTAGGTGCTGTTTACTTTTCAGAGGAATGAAAGTTAAAAAGGTGATTTACAAAAGCCTCAGGAAAATGATAAACTATAAAAATTTGAATGCTCATCTAATTTTTACACAATGTCAATTTGTATGTAATAATACCATAGTGTATGGCAATAATCTCAACATATACAGACTTTTAACATTATTGGTGTAAATAAATGTATAGTTATGTTCATGTTTTTTTCCAGTCAAATCACTTAAAAAAGAAAGCTCTCTTCCATGCAATAGGAACTATTTTTTATTCTTCAGAAATGAGCTAGAGAAAAGTAGGCAAGAGACAAGAATTAACTGGCTGGAATATAGCAATAGGAAAGCAATATGTAACAGATCTTCTACCAATATCCTTGCTAACTCTGTGTTTGATATTATTGGCATTTTGACTGTATACTTTGGTGAGTGACACTAAAATATACCTCACACTAGTGTAACGGATGATTTTGATGGTAATCTTTACAGGCTTGATTGTAATCGCACCTCAAAACAAAGTCAGCAGGGCTACTATTAACTGAGATAGGTTCATCAAGTACTGGGACTGAAGTGCTGCTTCAGAATGTGCAGCATTTTCTTGTGACAGAGTTAATTATGTGATTCCAGAGCATTTTGTTGGTCTAAGTGGGACATAGAGATAAACCATCTGGGTGATTGATTTTGGCTATTATCCCAGCAGAAAGAGAACCTGTGGTAATGCACAGTTCCCTGTAGAAGAGAAGTAAGAGAGACTGGGATTGTTATCAGTTCTAGTGGCGACATGTTATTGTTAATATTTTAAGAAAGAAAAAGGGACTCTATGAAGGACAAAGTTCAGAATCATTGAATAGTCTCAGCACAGGAGATATGAGTCTCTCTGTGTGTTGGAAATTCAAAAACATTAGTTTCAGAGTGGTAGCCGTGTTAGTCTGCATCAGCAAAAAGAACGAGAAGTACTTGTGGCACCTTAGAGACTAACAAATTTATTTGAGCATAAGCTTTCGTGGGCTAAAGCCCACTTCATCAAATGCATGCAGTGGGAAGATATATACATATATACAGAGAACATGAAAAAATGGGTGTTGCCATACCAACTGCAATGAGACTAATTAATTAAGTTGGGCTATTATCAGCAGGAGAAAAAAAACTTTTGTAGTGATAATCAGGATGGTCCATTTCAAACAGTTGACAAGAAGTGTGAATAACAGTAGGGGGAAAATCAACCTGGGGAAATAGTTTATAGTTTGTGTAATGACTCATCCACTTCCAGTCTTTATTCAAGCTTAATTTAATGGTGTCCAATTTGTAAATTAATTCTAGGTCTGCAGTTTCTCGTTGGAGTCTGTTTTTGAAGTTTTTTTGTTGAATAATTGCGACTTTTAGGTCTGTAATTGAGTGACCAGGGAGGTTGAAGTGTTCTCCGACTGTTTTTTTGAATGTTATAATTCTTGACATCTGATTTGTGTCCATTTATTCTTTTGCGTAGAGACTGTCTGGGTGGCCAATTTACATGGCAGAGGGGCATTGCTGGCACAGGATGGTAGATGTGCAGGTGAACGAGCCTCTGATAGTGTGGCTGATGTGATTAGGTCCTATGATAGTGTCCCCTGAATAGATATGTGGACAGAGTTGGCAACGGGGTTAGTGTTTTTATTGTGTGGTGTGTGGTTGCTGGTGAGTATTTGCTTCAGGTTCGGGGGCTGTCTGTAAGCAAGGACTGGCCTGTCTCCCAAGATCTGTGAGAGTGAGGGATTGTCCTTCAGGATAGGTTGTAGATCCTTGATGATGCGCTGGAGAGGTTTTAGTTAGGGACTGACGGTGACGGCTAGTGGCGTTCTGTTATTTTCTTTGTTGGGCTTGAACTATAGTAGGTGAGTTCTGGGTACTCTTCTGGCTCTGTCAATCTGTTTCTTCACTTCAGCAGGTGGGTATTGTAGTTGTAAGAACGCTTGATAGAGATCTTGTAGGTGTTTGTCTCTGTCTGAGGGATTGGAGCAAATGCGGTTGTATCTTAGAGCTTGGCTGTAGACAATGGATCGTGTGGTGTGGTCTGGATGAAAGCTGGATGCATGTAGGTAAATATAGCGGTCAGTAGGTTTCCAGTATAGGGTGGTGTTTATGTGACCATCGCTTATTAGCACTGTAGTGTCCAGGAAGTGGATCTCTTGTGTGGACTGGAAGGATGGACAGCTTCTTTTGAGGCTAGAGTCAGACTGTACAGGGAGCTTACTTGTGTACCAGGTCAAAATGATGGTGTACACTCACCATCCAATGAGAGGTGAGAATATAGCCTCTGTGGCACTCCTAAGTCAAGGAGCAAGAAGAATATCTTATTCTGTTTTTGATATTAAACTGCTTTTGGAAATCAACACATGCTGTTGATATTTTGGGTAAAAGATATTTTGTGGCCATAAATCAAGTTTTGTACAAGAGTTAGACTGTTATGGGTTTGCAGATTCCACATGGTAAACGGTACACAACATAAGATTGGTGCAGAAGAGTATGTGGTTAGGCTATAGGGGAGTGGACAACTACACAAGAAAATCAATTATGGCCATGGGTAGGCTGCACCCCTTTTATACTTATGCATAAGGATACTACACATGTTCACAGTGAGAATTACACAGGGCTGTATTTATTAAGACATAAAGTTCTTTCATTTGGTTGCACCCCATAGCAAAACCACAATGCCACCACAGAAGAGACGGGCCCAGTTGTACTCACCTCAGCTGCTCTCTCAGTTACCACAACCCCATGGTAACCCTGCTTCCCCTGAACAAAAAGGCAAAACGTTTTTGTTTGCATAGGCTAAAAATGGGTACGCGTAAAGAAAACATCCACAGAGGAAAATACCTTGGAAATAATGAGAGAAGTCTAAACAGCCTTATCCATCCTTCAACATGTGCTCTGTCCTACAGGGGATTTTTTGTCTGAAAGCTATGCATAAATCAGTCATCATGGTATAGTTACAATGGTGACCGTCCTGTAAACATTCCCACCTATGTAGTAATGCTTAGGGCTTTCATCTTATGTAGGCTGCATAGGGTAAAGGGAAAGATCAACTTTAGAAATGTCAGTACCATCGCTGTGCAGTTGTGGCACTCAGACATGCATACTTGTGAACACACTCTGACATTCCAACCAGGAGAGAGCAGTGGTGCTCATTCAGAGGACAAAGAGACAAACTCAGTGGATTACTTATTACTAGATGGCTCCTGTGAAAAGTGCTCAGGTTGGTGGGACTGTTGCCCTGGATTTGAGGGGTGTGTATACCCCAGAATGTGATCAAGCTAATTGCAACCATATTATGTGCATTCAGCCACTCTGAATTAATGAAATAGAATACCACATAGTTAAGGGTTAATTTGGAGACAGGCTTTCAGAAGCAAGGTCAAAACTAGCTACAGTTTCTGCTAATCAGAATTGGAGGAGGGGACAAACAAGTAAACAATTGAGACTAAAAACCTTGGTGTTTGGAAAGCCTTCAGTCTAGACACCTCTGATATTTAAAGTTTATTGAAAGTTGGAAAAGTGATGATACAGTAGGGGTCATTGTGACTTACATGTTTTGTAGAAGTCAGTTATAAAAGATTAGCTAATAGAGTGTACTTTGGAGCAGTCCTCTGAAGCCATCTTGAGAGACGTTTTTCCTGACACCCTTTCTCCCTGGTGGGTGAGCAATTGGCCACTGCGAACTTGCTGTTAATTACTCAGTTCTGTTCCAGATGTTAGGTAAATATCTGGGATGTTCTAAACCTATTGCTTATGCTTGTATGTACTTAAATCTAATAAACTGCAGTTTTAGATAGAGCATGCTTACTTGCATGAATCTTATCAGAGGGACTTGCTGAGTTCCTATTGATTTATTCCTAACACCGCCTGGAGTGAAATAGTAAAGTTGCCCCTGTTGGGTGTTCTGAAAACCCAGGGTAACAGGACTAGGACATCAGAGGTAGCTCTGTCTCCAGCCATCTCCTTTCCCTTTCCACTTTCTCTTCTCCTCCTTTCCCTTTCTTGCACCTTCCCTCCTCCCTTCATGTCTTCCCCCACATTTCCTCCCCTCTTTTTTCCTATCTATTTATTTCTTTTCACTTTTCCCCTACATCTTTCACTACTCTTTGTCTTATCCTGTCATTCCTCTCTTCCCCACTCTTTTTCCTTTTCTAATCCCTGTCTTTTCTTTCTGAAAGCTGCAGCCATTAGAGAGCAACATGATAGCATATAGTTGACCAGGTCTGATAATGACATTATACCTTGTACAGGATCGTAATGGGGTGACTGTCCCCTTAAGTTTAATAAAGACTAGGTATCAGACAACAACTGTTCAATGGTGCGTTCCCTTAAGATTCCTGGGACTTTTAGAGGATGAAGAGCAGGTGGTAGGAGAGAGAAAGAGGGTACTACGGAAAACTTGGAAAAACCCATGCTGTTGTTTCTTTAAGGTCCTTGGACTAGGAACAAATACAAGCCCTCACTATGGTTCCTCAGTGATTGCTGCCTATTTCTAATTACTTTTTAATATATCAACACATCAGCTATCACACAGATTCTGCTATTTTTGTTTTTGTTTGGACTGATCATAACAAAACCAATAGATTGCCAGAGTAGGTATGAGTGTTTCTCCATATCACACTTTTCTTTGGTCCAAACAGAGTGTGGAATGAACCTGCCAGTCCCGTTTACACCAAATATTCACCCTTCCCTTCTGTGTCTGTCTTTGTATTTTTGGTCTTGTTAGTGTGTATTTGTACATCTGTTTGTGCAGTAATCTGTATGTGCTACTCATTGCCATTTATAGTGAAACTCATTATAAGATGCTTCTATTCCGAATTAGTAATTGTGTTGCTTAGCCATTGTTGAATTTGTCTTTTGTAATTTCAACCTAGGCTATGTCTACACTACACACTTCTGCTGGCATAGCTACATTAGTCAGGAGTATGAATAGGTGTGGTTTCTGTGGCACGGCTGTGTCAGCAGAAGCCCCTAATGAAGATTGCACTCTTACTGGTATCACTTCTTTAGCTTGTGGGGGATGGTTTCACTATACCAGCAGAATTGCGCAGCTTTGCCAGTATAGTTGTGTCCACACTAGGAGTGCTTCCATTATAACATAGCAGTATTCCTGTACTAGTAAAGTGCTCCTAATATAGATCTAACCTCAGCATAAGAAATGTAACATACTTTTGCAATTTCTATTTCTATACATGCAAACTTCAGATAGTTACTTCCTTAAGAATTAAAAAATATACACATTAGCAATTTATATTTAAATCTATTATTAATCTAAGACATAATTAAGGGAGAAGTATTGTGCACTATGGGTCTGATTGAAAGCTTACTGAAGTCCATGGGAGTCTTTCCATTCACTGTAATGGGTTTTGGATCAGGCCTTATATGATAATCATATAGAACCTCAGAAATAACATGAGAATTGAACTATGCATATCTGTCTCTCTATCTGGGATTTTGTACTTTGCTTATCCCCGTAGCTGGCATTGTCATTACTGTCAGCTCTCATTATTTTCATGGAGCCGTGTTCTTGTTTCCTTTTTGTGCCATGGAAAGGAACAAAGATGTGGAACTTACATCAGAAAGAAAGCATAACTCACAGAATGGTGGGTACAGCATATCTGTGAGGAGGCAGTTGCCAGAATGGGGCCACAGTAAATAATTATATCTATAACGTAACATAAGCATGTTTATAATGTTGAAGAATGAATTAAATGGTAAAGTATTTAATTTGGAAACATGGCCACTACAATCATTCAGTAATTATTATTTTTTTAATATATTCCATGCACAGCTAATGCTTGTCTGAGGTCCAAAATACAAAGGAGCTTTTCTGGACACTTATAGAGATGACCCTCGGTGAGCCACAAACTCTCTGTCCCTTCAGTGCCCTAATGGAATTCTGACCTAGTAATGCATAGCTGGATAGAAATGCTTAATTCACAGTAACTATTTTACGGCATAGTAGCTGAGTGCACAGTTACCATGTTCCACTCGCTAAGGATGTTGTGTTCATAGAGAATTAGAGCAGTCTTAGCCAATTAACCGAGGCCTTCTGTCAGTGACTGATCTTGCATTTGGTACATCCTGAATGTTAGCGCAGCTGAAACTGAAACCAAGACCCTAGTGGTTCATAGGCAGCCGGGTGGTAAACTGCCACCTGCCTAAATTGTGCTAAACTTGTTTCTGCTGGAAGTTGCTTTTTGTGAGTAAATTCGAACAGGGTAATAGGAAACTGAGCTGCACAGGAGACACGCCCAGTGAAAAGCAGAAATGATGGAGTGTTTTGTTTCAAAAGGAAATATAGGGCAAGAATTATGCATAGACAGGCAAGCTGAGAGTCATTGTGTGATGTGTCAGCATGAAGCAAATGTGGCCTAGACTCTCAGCATCAATTTTACTCCACTGGAGTGACTATCAAGCTGCCTTAGAAAGGCAACTGAGGATTCTCATAACATGGGGGAATCTCAGGCTGCTGTAATCAGTTTTTTATCGCCCCTCCTGATTTCCCTCCCAATACAAGGAGTGAGTTAGAGTTGGCTGAGGCTGTGAGGAGGGGAAACTCTGGGACAGGGAAGGAATGTGATGGTGGTTGGAGAGGGCAGGGCCAGAGTTTAACACTGTCTGCTGACATCTGGCCAATGATGGTACATACCTTAAGGGACCATACTACTGGCTAAAACAGAGCAGCCTTATGACTGCTTTAATTTGTGTTGGTGGCTGATTTGATGCCTGGCCAGTCCAGATGTGGTGGAGGCATAAGAAGGACTTATAGTCAGCTCCTCCCTCCCTGCCTTTGCTGAGGACTGCCCTTAGTTATAGGGCTTCATAGCAGAACACAATGAATCCAAAGTATGCATTATGGTCTATCAAATAAGCAATATGCCTTTTAAAAATTGTCACCAGAACCTTTATACATGCCCGTTCTAGTGCTAATTGCTGAATTTCTACATTTAGAGAAAGCAGTCACTTCATTGGTATCGCAATGTGATATTGTTTATTACACACATGTTCTGTTTTCTCTAAATATAGAAATTAGGTAATTATCACTGGCTATTTATTATAGTTCAAATGTAGAGACACAAGACTGAAATAAATGTATTTTAAAAGTTTGAAATCTCTGAAAAAATCTCTGCTTGTTATCCCTTGGATGGATTCAGCGCTGAGTCTCATATAAAAATTACATATCGCATTTTTGGATGGCCATCTGGTTTGTTGAAGCCTGAAAAATCTGCCTAACACCAACGCAGACATTTTGTTAAAAAATGTATCTCAAAGAAATCACAAAGAGGGTTTTGGTTTTTTTTTGCTCCACTCATAACAATTAAAATACATTTAAATGTATATATATATAAACCTTGTGGGTGCCCAATGCTGAGAGGGACTATGGACATCTAAAAAAAAAGCTATGGATGGACCGATATCCCAATATTCAGATGACATTCAAATTTATATTCTATTTTATTGAAGCATCTTATATTTATATGGAGAGAAAGGATGGTCTAGCCTCCTACTTGGGAGACCTGAGTTCAATTCCTTACTCTACTGCAGGCTTCCCGTATAACTTTGTTCAAGTCATTTAGTCTCTCGATGCTTCAGTTCCCCTTCCATAAAATGGGGATTAATAGCACTTCCCCGCCTCACTGTATTGTTGTGAGGTGCTCAGAGGTGCTACAGTAATGGGAGCCCTTATATAGCACTCATGATTATGGTGTCTGAGCTCTTTCCAAAATTAAAAATAAGTAGGAGGCTATTCCCTCAGTTTCTGTAGATTGACTACAATGGCCTAACTGCCATTTGACCCTTTGAAAATCTCCCTTGAAGTTCTTGACTAAACTAGCACTTTTGTCAATGAAACATTTCAGTCACGGGTATGAAAAAAACCCCAACCAACAAAAGTTTCACCAACAAATCGCCAGTGTGGCCAGAGCTATATTGATGGGAGACGCTCTCCCACCGACATAGGTACCGCCACTCACGGAGGGTGATTTAATTATGCCGGCATAGAGCAGCTACACATAAGACCTACCGCCACTGAATTTCTGCTGAGGGCGGCAAAATGCCGCCCCCCAAATCCTGCCACCCTAGGCAACTGCCTAGGGTCGCCTAGTGGAAGCGCCAGCCCTGACAGCAGTGTCGCTGTAAGGTCTCTAATGTAGACATAGCTTAGGTATTTGGTACATATTCTTCGTTTGTGGTACATGCTAACAGAAAAAAGTTCAAGACAAGATGAATATCTCCTAAGACAATTTAGTTGAAGTACAGCATTGGTATTTTTCCATTTTGACAACCTATAAGGGTCTTCCTTTGAAACTGGTATAATTAATTGCCATTATTTATACAGCCCTACAGATGTTCAAGGATTTTCAATGACAAATAAAGACAGGTCTATGCCCCAGTGAGCCTTATAAATGTAAACTAGACTTAACACAGCAAGGGATTGCATTGAGCAAAAGATGGGAGGGAGAATTGCAGGGCTGTGGGGAAAAAGGTTATAGTGCAAGATCATGATATACTTAGTGTCATGTACAAATCCTGGCCCTGCTCTTACAGTGTAATCCTGGCACATAGACTCCTGCACTCATATCGAACCCCTTTGATTCCAACGACTCCAGGCTGGCATAGGAATTCACTCACTTGGATCAACAAATCAGAACTGGGGACCATGTTAGCTCCAAGTTGACTTTTTAAAAAAAAAGTATTAAAATTTGGAAGTGGTATGCAATTAGACATTACATTTACAAAATAAAATTTGTCTTTGCATGCTCTTAATTTTTGTGGAATTATTTCTGGCTGGTGGTGATTAATACTTCCTTTGCTGCTACATTGGTTGATAGGGTCAGTGGCTTGTTGCAACATGTTGTGTAGTGCACTTACTCGTTCTTTTTTCCCTTTTGTTTTTAATGCTGAATTATTGTTCCATTTTCCAACTTAGGTGAATAATACAGTGCATAAATGTAGAAAAATATGCATTCCTGTGGGGCATTGCCTGCTCATGCTGTGATAGTGTTTTCTGCCTTTCTGCCTTGATGTATGGCATTTAAATTGTCTAATAATCTCTCCTTCACCCCTGCCAATCTCCTCTCACTTCTAGTTTGTCCTACAGTTATTAGAACATGCACCATTCTAAACACACTTGCTCAGTTTTGTCTCTCATTTCCGTGTATTTACACTTGCACTTATTATCCCAGAGTCTTCTTTTCAGAGGGTTCTTTGTCCTCGTTCTGTATGGCATGAACTGAATGGTGAAGTTTCCAACTCTTCCCATTTCCTGCCACTCCAGCTTGAAACTGCACAGAGAATGGAATAGTGCTCAGTAGTGCAACCCCTTCTCCCCCCAAAAAAACCAAAACAAAAAACACCCCTTCCCCCCCAAACCCTACCCTAAGTAACAATATTTTTATTGGAGCAAATGCTTATTATAGTGGATCTGCACTGACCCCCCCCTTCCTGTCATTCCTCAGAGCCTGTCTCATGGGGTTTACTGCAGACGGGAATGGTCTGGACCCTGGTTTCTAATACAGTGAACTGCCTGTGAGAAGCTTTTTAACGCTAGTCACACAGCTTGACTTGCATTGGTGCAGAAGAAAGAATGGCTGGCTGGACTCTGAGGCCAGGTCCTCAAAGGTATTTAGGTGCCTAACTCACACTGAAATCAGTGGATGTTAGGGGACTAAATGCCTTTGAGGATGTGGGCCTTATAGCCTATCAGCACTTCTGAGATCTGCTTCCTGAATAGAGAATGATGCTTGTCTACACAGGGAAACTGATCAGCACAGATATAAAGGAATAAATTATTCTGCTATAACTATGCTGGGGTAATTCCCTTGGGTGACTTTATGTATGACTAAAATGACTTTACTCCAGAATAATAACTCTGCTTAGGAGTAATCAGGTGGAAGTTTGGGGGTTTTTGATCAAAAATTTGTTAATGAAAAAAATTAGTCAGAAACTTGAAAATTGGAATTTTTTGTCCAGCTCTTCTTCTAATTGTTCCTAATTGTTTCCTTTCCTTGATCTTTCCTTTTTCTCTTCAGTATCTTTCCCAAAATCGATTGCTGTAATTGTGTTTAAAAGGTTTGAATGACAATACAAGGTGGAGATTTGCTCTAAATTATGAGATTATGTGGGCTTTATTCAATTTTCTTTTACTGAGCCCAAAAAGAAGAAAAGAAAACTATTTTCTGAGTAAACAAAAAGCCACTCTACAACCCAACTTTCTCTACTGCTTAAATAAGTCTTTTTTAACCTGTCTCTTCAAGGTTTCAAAGAAGTGGTGCTGTGATTTGAATAACTTTTAAGAGGTTATGCCCTCAGTGAAAAGCCATTGTCTTCAAATACAGCGATCTGTAGCACAACCTTAGTGTAAGGTTGAGGAATAGGGATTGCACAGATGTAAAAGAGAACAGATTTTTCTTCTCATTTCTTTCTTACTGGTGATAATGGATTAGACTGGAAGATCTCAATTTGACTTTAAGAATCAAGGCTGAGTTTGTAGGGCTGCCTATTGAAAAGCTGACAAACAAATTTATTTTTTATTTGTAAACTAGTGAATTTAGTATGGAGTCAGTAATTGGAACACTATGATGTCATATTTAGCGTCAGTTTTCAGAGTAGAAGTGCACTTTAAAGAAATTACACTTCCATAATCTTCCTAATTCTGGACAATTCTCCTTCTTTTTCTATTTTCAGTTTAGTTTCTTCCCTACAATAGAGAGTGATCATGTCCTGGCATGTTTCAGTACAGAAACTCAAGACTCCCCCCTCCCCCATTTACTTACCAATAGCGCTAGGTATCAAACTGCAGTTGAATCTGAATGCTAGCCTTGTTCAATACTGATGTACCATTGCCATTTAGATTCCTATTGCCTTACAAGCTCGTTGCTGGTTTGGAGTCCCCAGTTATATCCATTTTAGCTTTCAATAATCAATTCACAGAGTAAGCTGTGTTAGTTTAGAAGATGACTGTGTTGAAGGAAGCTAAATAGAAAAAAGTTATTTATCTTCTCTTATATCTTTAAATTGACTGCCATTAATGCCCAGAATTAGTAACCTCAAGAGGCAGCATGTACCAGACAGGGTTTTTGCTCCCAAGGTACAGCATGATGATGTTGTGAGATATTTACAGAGCAGTTTATTTTGGGCTGGGTTAAATTAGCAACTTTGCTTTCAAAAATACCATCTCACGGATCAAGTCAAAGTACACACCAAATCACAAGTGTTTCTTAGCTCTTGTGTTGACCTTAATAAGTCTTCAGAATTAATCAGAGAAACATATGGTATATTTTGTTCTTTTAACTCCTTTTAACCAGCTTTCTCCCACACAAAATGTTTCTACATTTACATACAGGCCCATTTTCAAATAGAATTAATTCCTGGTTCTCTGGCAAAAGGGAAATAGTATGGTTCAGTGAATAGGGTAATAGAAATAAATTCAGGAAACCCATGTTCTGTTCTTGCTTCTGACCATGACCTGGTATGTGGCTTTAGGAGAGTCACTTCTCTCCTCTCTTTCCCTCCCATCTTTGGTCTATTTGGACTGTACACTCGTCAGAGTAGGGGCTGTATTGTCCTCTGTACAGTATCTAGCACAATGAAGCTCTGACCTCTATGGGTGTTACCTCTATTCATGTTGAGTGGTACTTTATCCCATGAGTAGTCTCACCAAATCAATTGTGTTATTTTGCTTGCATACCTTTCTGATCCCTAAATTCAGTACAATTTATTTATAGGTTTACGTACATGAAATCTGTTTGGGGAAGAATACATTGTAATCAAGTCTTCAGGAACTGAAGAAATATGTTAACTTAACTAATATACTTTTGCATATTAAAAAATAATGAATGTCCTGAACCTTGATATAGAAAAGAGTTCACTAGAAAGTCAAGTTCTTTCCACAGAAAGTATAATAATTTACTGATCCACCTGTAATAATGACATGAGCTTTTATTTACTTAAACATTTTGTTTTCATAGAATCATAGAATATTAGGGTTGGAAGGGACCTCAGGAGGTTATCTAGTCCAACCACCTACTCAAAGCAGGACCAACCCCAAGTAAACCATCCCAGCCAGGGCTTTGTCAAGCTGGGCTATAAAAACCTCTAAGGATGGAGATTCCACCACCTCCCTAGGTAACCCATTCCAGTGCTTCACCACCCTCCTAGTGAAAAAGTTTTTCCTAATATCCAACCTAAACCTCCCCCACTGCAACTTGAGACCATTACTCCTTATTCTGTCATCTGCCACCACTGAGAACAGCCTAGCTCCTTTCTCTTTGGAACCCCCCCTTCAAGTAGTTGAAGACTGCTATCAAATTCCCCCTCACTCTTCTTTTCTGCAGACTAAATAAGCCCAGTTCCCTCAGCCTGTACTCATAAGTCATATGCCCCAGCCCCCTAATCATTTTTGTTGCCCTCTGCTGGACTCTCTCCAATTTGTCCACATCCTTTCTGTAGTGGGGCACCCAAAACTGGACGCAATACTCCAGACGTGGCCTCACCAGTGCTGAATAGAGGGGAATAATCACTTCCCTCAGTCTGCTGGCAGTGCTCCTACTAATGCAGCCCAATATGCTGTTAGCCTTCTTGGCAACAAGGGCACACTGTTGACTCATATCCAGCTTCTCATCCACTGTAATCTCCAGGTCCTTTTCTGCAGAACTGCCGCTTAGCCAGTTGGTCCCCAGGCTATAGCAATGCATGGGATACTTCCATTCTAAGTACAGGACTCTGCACTTGTCCTTGTTGAACCTCATCAGATTTCTTTTGGCCCAATCCTCCGATTTGTCTAGGTCACTCAGGACCCTATCCCTACCCTCCAGCGTATCATAGAATCATAGAATATCAGGGTTGGAAGGGAAGTATCTATCCCTCCCCCCAGCTTAGTGTCATCCGCAAACTTTCTGAGGGTGCAATGCATCCCATCATCCAGATAATTAATAAAGATGTTGAACAAAACCGGCCTCAGGACAGACCCCTGGGGCACTCCGTTTGATACTGGCTGCCAACTAGACATTGATCACCACCTGTTGAGCCTGACGATCTAGCCAGCTTTCTATCCACCTTATAGTCCATTCATCCAATCCATACTTCTTTAACTTGCTGGCAAGAATACTGTGGGAGACCGTATCAAAAGCTTTGCTAACGTCAAGGTATATCACATCCACCATTTTCCCCATATCCACAGAGCCAGTTATCTCATAGAAGGCAATCAGGTTGGTCAGGCATGACTTGCCCTTGGTGAATCCATGTTGACTGTTCCTAATCAGCTTCCTCTCCTCCAAGTGCTTCTCCCCTTATTTTAATTTGCTAAAGGTCTGTTGAATGTCTGAGAACTGGCACTCAAGAGCATGGACTAATCCTTGAGATGCAAGACTTTCAGACATGTTATACGATCTGCTGTATCCTACTAAAGATAGTATAAGACTATTAGAAATGAACTGAATAGGTGAGGAATAGTCTTTGTATTAAGGAGTTAGGAGTCTGTCACTCTGCTGGCAACCCTGCAGAGACTCACATAGCAAAGCCACCACACAGTGCTAATAGTGTCACTTATCCCACAGCCATTCCAGTGTCCCATATACAGTCACTGTCTGTGTGGTGTGTGTGCATGTGCACGAGGGGAGTTGACAATGTGCGCGAGGAAACTGTAGGAGATGAAATCAATGTAATTTTTCACCTCTACTTCTTGCAATGGAAAACATGTAATAACAGAGTATAATTGAGGTCTTACAAGATTCTTCTTTGTGAAAACCCACTAATTAATTACAAATCTAAAAATGGAGCTGGAAAAGGTTTTTTTTTTTTTTTTTACATGAAGGAAGACAAGCAGTTGGAATGATATGAAATAGGAAATGATTGTTTTAAACAATTATCCTAAGAAGAAGTCATATGATTACTTCATTATACTGTGGTCACTATTAAAAGGAAACTGTGCCTGAGCTTTGGCAGTACTGTACCTCCATGTGTAGAAGAAATAACTGTAGTAATTCATATACTGTCACTTACATACTATGGTGATGAGATAGTATAAAAACCTAGACAGAGAGAAAGATATATGGTGGTACAACTGTTGGTAAATACTTATGCTTGGATTTTTAAAAGCATGTATGCTTTTGTGTCCCAGACACAAAATACACAAAGTGTTTTTAAAGAATCTCAAAGCATTAAGATGAAATTAATATCTCACAGCATTGAGATGAAAGGTACTTGGGAAAGAGGTAGAACTTGGTCACTTTTATACTCCAGCAGTCCTCAGCTGCTAGAATAGCCCCATGGGAGCTGTGGGCAGCCAGCATAAGTTAGAGTTGCCCTGACCAGGGCTGATTGACTCAAGATCTAGGGAACACAAAGATTACTTAGAGCCACCTTTGCTCCCCCTTCAGTCTTGTGCCAAATACAGTTTGGTCAGGTTGGAGGATGTGGCCCAAAGTCTGTGAAACCACAATATTTGAGATTTGATGGGCCTAATTTTGATGTCATTTACATCAGAGTAAAACAGGACCAGGTCCCTTGAAATCCATGGCTTTACACTAATATAACAATTGTGAGAGTAAGATCAGGTCCTCTTAGTCTTAGCATCAAAGGAAAAAATTGTCTTCTTCTTAGGGAAGTTTTCCAGCTTCATCACTTATCTTTTAAGGAACTTGAGAATACAAAAAGAAGTGACTAGAAAGTTGGAGATGTTTTTAATAGATGATTCTGAGGTGAAATCTCACTAAAGTGAATTTTTATGGGTGTGGGCAGGGAAGATTTGCTAGGTAAAATTGAATGGATATGATTTAGCACTTGAAGACAATCCTTTCCCCCACTCCCACCTCCAAAACATCGCTTTGTGTAGAATTTTTTCCTCCTGTGTCTGTTGAAAGATCATGATGTTACTACAAGAAAGCACGGCTGCTACAGAACAAAAATCCTCATGGGCCTGTTGAGTAAATAATAGAATGTGAAGGTGTCCTGAGGGATGTGAAGGCATAGTCAGAAAAAGGGTGAGAAGCTCAATATCAGATGGTTTCAAATGAGTCTTGAGGTTATTAGCATTTACCAATATAATTACTTACCTTTTATATTGTGGCAGCACTTAATGGCTTCAACCGGGTCAGTTTGTGCTCTGCGCTATACTAACATATAGTAATTGACAGACCCTGATCCAAATTGTTTACAGTCTCAGCATACTGGTACATGGAGTGGCAAGATTAACCAAGAGGATGTTTTATGCTGATGATACTAATGGGACACTTGTCAGCCGTTAATCATGAATGTCTATAGAACATTTTGAGATCTTTTCTGATTCCCCTTGTTCTCCATTCCTCTGCTTCCTGTCTGTTCTTCCTTTCCTATACTCCTGTACGTCTTTCTTCCCTTTCTGTTTCTTGCTTTCCCTTCTTTCTTCTGCCTTCTCCTACTGTCTTTGCCTCCTTCAAATCTGGCTCCCATTCCTGCACAAGGGGTATTGGATGATTTAGTTGGGGATTGGTCCTGCTTCGAGCAGGGGGTTGGACTAGATGACCTTCTAAGGTCCCTTCCAATCCTGATATTCTATGATTCTAGGTTTAATGGGATACTAACAAAAGTTTGAACCAGAAGTTGTCAAATATTTCAGATTAAAATTATGTCAGAGAAGTGGGGCTCTCTTCTTGTGACTGGGCTGCTAGCGGTTGCTACACTGAGCAGATATTGCCTCTCAGAAGGTGAATAAGTGAGTATGGCAAAGGGAAAGCAGTGGCAGCTCAGTGCTGTAGCTCTTGGTGTCTCTAAATTGAAGTGTGGTTTGCCTTGATCTCTGCTCCTTTTCTTATTTGCAATAAAAGTTGGTTCAAAAGGGTTATACAGCTTTTGATATAGCTTTTCAACTACTGAATTAAAACTAAAAAACCTGCTAAGGGAGGCGGGGAAGCCAGATTGGAGGGGGAGGAGGTGAGAGGGGGAAGAGGGGGAAGCAGATAGAGGTGTATGGAGAAGTCTTAAAAAGCCAAGAAACTTGGTTTTGTTTTTGTTTTTTAAAAGGGAGTGGGGGAGAGGGAATTACAGTGAAAGAAATAAGATTTATATTTTCAGATCATTCTTTCCTTGCAGTCATTTGCATCAGTTTTAATTTAGAATTACTTTTCTCTTATAAAAATCCCAATTGTTTATATAAACTATTGTGTTATATTCATCCGTGGTAACATTGATGTGACTTTTAGAATCACAATAAGGTATTCCTGGATGTGCCAATACAATGCCACTTCTTCTGTGGATGAAGCATATGACCTTCATCAGCATCTGGCCTTTTGCATCAGCTCTGATAACCCATCAAAAAGTGTGCTGATAGCTTAAAACGACACGTATACTGTCACGTCATGTCATATGGAGATAGATCTGTTCCCACTGAGCGTGTTTCTGGAAACAGTAGCTAGAGGTCCAGTTCTATATCTAATATTAGATATAGAGAAGCCTCCTAATGGTTTTGGCAGATGAAGCTTGGCAAAAGTATATTAGCTCTCTCACTTCTCCACACAGACCACTTCACTATATTTATTTGATTCATCTGGCTGTTAAATGAGTGGAGCAATTGTATAACATATGAAAGTTTCCTTACAATGCTTAACTTGATTAGATTCATTTTCCAGCATCTGATCATGGTATATGTTTCACATATGAAATCATTTAAGCCAGAATTTTTAAAAGTGCTGCAAATCGCCAGCATAGAATTCTCCTGGTGTAGATTAGAACTCCCAGCAGGCCAGATCTCAGCCCTGTGTCACCTCACCTTCCATCCTTCCCAGAATGGAGTGGCAGAATGGAGTTCCATTATGCCAATTCCCCACTGGTGTAGGGTTGATTAAACGCCCTATGTCATTGATGTATCTTAGAGCAGTCTACCTAACCAATGTTGCTGTCATGGCTAACATAGACCAGCCCTCAGGCTCAGGAGCCATAACCTGCTCCTTGATGCTTCTGACTCCCTCTCCTGCTCTGATCACAGCACAGGTGCAGGAGAGACTCTCATCCTATGTATTTAACATCTGTTGCTGATGGTGAGATTTCTCGATCATGGACCTAACTAAATCTTTCCATAGAAGTGTTAAGCTAAGTCATATTGGCGATTCTTACAGTAAATCTCAGATTTCAACAAATAGGTTCTTGTGAAATGAAAATGGATTTTACTCACCCTATCTCAGAGCATTTATACTGTACATACAATAGCAAAAGTATAAGCAAAAACTGCCCCAGCAGCATGCAGACTGCATGTGGGGATTGTGTCATGGGAGGCTGGATCATCTACGTCTATATAGGTTTCAGAGTAGCAGCCGTGTTAGTCTGTATTCGCAAAAAGAACAGGAGTACTTGTGGCACCTTAGAGACTAACAAATTTATTTGAGCATAAGCTTTCGTGGGCTACAGCCCACTGCTTTAGATGCATAGAATGGAACATATAGTAAGGAGATATATATACATACAGAACATGAAAAGGTTGAAGTAGCCATATCAACTCTAAGAGGCTAATTAATTAAGATGAGCTATAATCAGCAGGAGAACAAAAACTTTTGTAGTGATAATCAAGATGGCCCATTTCAGACAGTTTGACAAGAAGGTGTGAGGATACTTAACATGGGGAACTAGATTCAATCTGTGTAATGACTCAGCCATTCCCAGTCTCTATTCAAGCCTAAGATAATGGTATCTAGTTTGCATATTAATTCAAGTTCAGCAGTTTCTCGTTGGAGTCTGTTTTTGAAGCTTTTCTGTTGCAAAATTGCCACCTTCAAGTCTGTTACTGAGTGACCAGAGAGGTTGAAGTGTTCTCCTACTGGCTTTTGAATGTTATGATTCCTGATGTCAGATTTGTGCCCATTTATTCTTTTGCATAGAGACTGTCTGGTTTGGCCAATATACATGGCAGAGGGGCATTGCTGGCACATGCTGGCATATATCACATTGGTAGATGTGCAGGTGAACAAGTCCCTGATGGCGTGGCTGATGTGATTAGGTCCTATGATGGTGTCACTTGAATAGATATGTGGACAGAGTTGGCATCGGGCTTTGTTGCAAGGATAGGTTCCTGGGTTAGTGTTTTTGTTGTGTGGTGTATGGTTGCTGGTAAGTATTTGCTTCAGATTGGGGGGGCTGTCTGTAAGCAAGGACTGGTCTGTCTCCCAAGATCTGTGAGAGTGAGGGATCATCTTTCAGGATAGATTGTAGATCTTTGATGATGTGCTGGAGAGGTTTTAGTTGGGGGCTGAAAGTGACAGCTGGTGGCGTTCTGTTATTTTCTTTGTTGGGCTTGTCCGGTGACTTCTGGGTACCCTTCTGGCTCTGTCAATCTGTTTTTTCACTTCAGCAGGTGGGTATTGTAGACTCCTAAGAGCATGTCTTCATGGCATGGCTATGTGTACCACAGGGATGTGATTTCTAAAGTGCATTAATGTGTTGTGCACTAATTGGCCCATGTATATCCTGCTGGGGCACACTAAAAGTTTCCTAGGGGGTTTTAGCCTAGTACTATTGGAAATGCATCTGAAAGCACACTAAGGAATTTTTCGTGTGCACCAGCAGGGTCAACATGGACCATTTAGTGGGCTTTAGAAATCACACCTCCATAGTGTGCATTGCTGCACTGACTAGACATGCCCTATGTCACTTAGACAGTGGCAAATTATCCACTGGGCCAACGAGGCCCATGCCCAAGAGCCCTGGCCAATTGAGGCCCCCTGGAAAACGGGCGCCCCCTGTGCTCCGACCCACTTGGCCCACCCTGGCCCCACTCCTCTGCAGGAGTGCTGGGTTGGCAGAACAGGCCAGAGGTGGGGGATTGCAGGCGGAAGGAGAAGGAAGGGGCCCCCTCTTGCTCTGGCACAGGGCACCACAAATCCTTAATCTGCCTCTGCACTAGATGCTTTTGAGAATGTCACCCTTGATCCTTATATACTCATACCTGAGCTTTCTCGCTTCTGAATTCCCCTGGTTCTTTTGAGTTCATTCTCACTGTAGTAAATTGTTTCTGCAAATAATGAAGGCTTGGTGAAAGCACCCCTCTGTTTTATACTCTCATCTTTGTAAAGATGTGTTTAGCTAAAAATCCCTGCCAGGAACAACTTGTGAAAATACTGGATTGTATTAGGCATCGGGACCAGAGAATGGTACACAGCAGTTTTTCAAGCTGCATAAACTTTATTAAGTTCAGAATACTGTTGCTCATGTGATGAACAGCATCATGTCAGATAGAAAGAAATAGTTATACAGAGAAAAAACAATTATTATAGCAAGATCCCACATACAAGTATGCACCAAGGTAAAAACGTCACTTAAAATTCCTATAGAGCATTCATGATATACTAGGGAGTGAGGAGATGAAGTGAAAGCAGAACTGCAAAAACATCAAAATAAATGATGGATCCTTCTTACAAGGATAAAGTGGGCAGTGTTATCTGCATCATCCCTACACAGGGGATTCAGAGGGGCTGTGGCATCTGTTGCAGGCTGTTCCAGCCTAGCTACAAAGCCTGATTCTACTCTACACAGTCCCCTGCACAGACAGATTTCCCAGGCATTGTGTGGGTGTGTGGCATCGGAGAGCAGGGATTTTCACCCATAAAGAACTACACAGGCTTCACTGAGACATGTGACTTGACTAAGGGCTGCAGACCAGGCCATGATTTTTTTAAAGAGATAGTAAAATGAGATGAGATGAGATCTGGGCCCACCAAATTTGGCAGTGTCCCTTTAATATTGCTTTAGTTTTCTTACTAATTCATACCAGCATGCAATTCACATCAATTACGTGAAGACCAAGCAATCAAGCTTTATATGGTTTAAGTAAAGTGAAAGTCACCTCCTCAACTCAAAGTGAGCACCCAAGCTGTATTCTATGAGTAGAATGGAGGTCACAGCCTCTCTGTGCCATTTTTGTGAACTGTTGGAACACAGGATACATGTAAACATAGACCCTTTCATCCTTTGGCCCCTCCTCTGGCCTCCTTCTGTCAGTACCGTTGGTGCCACCTTATGTGAGATGGCTTTGCTACCTGTTGGTCATGTGATAGAATACAGAACCCCTTTATGAGACTGGTAGCCCCTGACCAGAACTCACGGGGGCCTTAGGAGAAGTAGCAAGCTTTGCACCAGAGAGAATTTCATATATGACTCGGTGTGTGCTGTGAATCCCTAAATTTTGTAAATTAACGAGTAAATGATTGAATGTGCTGGAAAAAAAAACAATGAAAAAGGTGTAAAAATCTACGTGGTTCCTTTATTTTGGCAAATTTCATTTAGTTGTAATTGCCTTTATTTTATAGTACAGAATACTACCACAGAGCATGCAGATCATGTTGGGTCTGATTTTTGCATCCTTTACTCATATCAATAAGGCCTATTGTTGAAAGCAAAGGTTATTTACTAATCTTAATCTAATCTAATTTAGTTTTAGACCGACCTACAACAATCTGCCTCTAGGACCTGATCCAAAGCCCATTGAAATCAATGGAAAGACTCTAAGGTTATGCCTACACTGAAATAAAACATCCACAGCTGTCCTATGTCAGCTGACTCAGGCTTGTATGGCTCGGGCTGTGGGGCTATAAGATTGCAGTACAGACTTTTGAGTTCGGGCTGGAACCCAGGCTCTGGGACCCTGCTCCCTTGTGGGGTCCCAAAGCCCAGGTTCCAACCTGAACCTGAACATTTACACTTCAATTTTATAGCCTTTGCAGCCTGAGGCCTGTGAGCCAAAGTCAGCTGACCTGGAACAACCCTGGGTGTTTTACTGCACTGTAGACATACCTTAAGGCTTTGGATCAGGCCCTTAAGGGTGTACTACTACTATTACTACCACTACATACCAAAAATGTAGTTTGTACCCTTTACTGTTTCATAATGATGTATCAAGCTGCATTAAGTGTTTTTGCAAATTATTTATATTAGGAAAAAACCCATGATTTGACTTTGGTTTTATGAAGCTTATATACTTGAAGCAGACTATTTGAATGAACCTAAGTATAGGGTGACCAGATAGCAACTGTGAAAAAAATGGGGGTGGGGGGTAATAGGCGCCTATATAAGAAAAAGTCCCCCAGAATAGGACTGGCCCTATAAAAATGGGACATCTGGTCACCCTACCTAAGTATATAGATTAAATGACTGACTAACGGGAAGGTGACATGATATTGTCACTACTTTTACTTGTGGCACTATATTCTTTCTCAATAAAGTGCTACCCACTTGCAGAACTATAATCTCACTTGGAAAGCTAGACTAGAATTCATTCTGTAAGGAGAGCAAATAGTTGTTGCTGGTTCCATCTAACAGATATTTACCTATAGTAGATTGAAGCCTTTTATGTTATTTATACACTGAATGACTAAATTTGGCCTGCTAAGAAACCACCATCACCTAAGATTTATGCTTATTTTTTGAAGGCTTGTTTGTGCGATGGCCTGTTTTCTGATTCAGAAAATATTTTAAAGCACTGAAGATTAAATTGCATTTAGGTCACACAGCTAAACAAAAAGTATGAGTGTTGTGCTCAGTCACAGTTTACTATTTATCTTTGGATTTACTTTTTAAAAATGTACCTAGCCCCAAATCCCAGGACACCTAGACAGAATTATTAAAAACAATACACATAATTCATTAACCAGTGTCAACAAAATTATACTTCCATCCCATACATTAAGTTATATTCCTTCCTGACAGTCACCCCCATCAAGAAAGGATAGATCATTCTGAAGGTCATCAGAGTCTGGATAGGCTGAACTAATGAAGGAAGTAAATACCAGAGCCAAGAGCCTTTCAGGGACTACTTCTTGCTTCCAGCCCCCAAACATTCAAACTTAGGAAGAAAATAAAGGCCTGCTTCTCTTTCTTAAACTAGTGTTAATCAGGAGTAAGTCAGCTGAACATATTGATGAGACTCAGGCCACAGCCTCTCCATAGCTCAAACCACATAAGAACTTTGTAGATTAGCATTAATATCTTGTATTGCATGCAGAAGCAAGTAAGAAGCCAGTGCAGTCTTTAGAGAATGGGTACAGCATGTCACATGTGGCTAATGCTGCCAAACTGGAACCCAGCTGCATTTTACACCTGCTGTAGCTTCTTTCAAAAAGTGCTCCGTGTAGAGTACCTTGTTGTGATCCTGTCTGGAGATCACAAAGGGAAGAATAAATATGGGGTTTTGTTTCATTATTTGTTCAGTTTTCCATCTTTATGTACAGTAAGTGCTGGTGTAAGTCATCACAAATTCCTGCTTGGCTTTGTAGTCCTGAACGTGCTATGACTGTAAAAGGAACAAGTGAGCTGTAAATACCCAATTCTTTCTGGTGCCTATTGGGGATCACTCAAGGACAAACTGACACTTTTCTAGAGACTAGAACAATAAAATCTTCTCATGCTAGCTCCTTACTCTAAACATTTACTTTCACTCTGCTGCATTGTTTTACTTTATTTTATTTTTGCTAGGAAATCTATCTAAACCATATGAAGCATTGGTCCTGCATGGGCAATGACATTGGTAAGTATACTGAATATTCATTAGCCTGATGCAACTGCCAATCAGCGGTTTCTTTTATTCAAAAGCACTCTGAACAAATCAGGATGAATAGTAACTTTAACTCCTTTATTCCTACAGTATTAATCTTCAACCAACAGATTCAGGATAGAAAAAACAAACAAACCACGTTTATTTGCACAGGGTGTTTCATGGCTGGGTTCATGTTTTAGTTTAGATCATAAATAGGTAAGTTTGTTGGTCTCTGTCTCCTCATAGAAACATGGATGTTTGAGATGGAAAAGTCTTATTCATAGAATCATAGAATATTAGGGTTGGAAGAGACCTCAGGAGGTCATCTAGTCCAACCCCCTGCTCAAAGCAGGACCAACACCAACTAAATCATTCCAGCCAAGGCTTTGTCAAGCCGGGCCTTAAAAACCTCTAAGGATGGAGATTCCACCGCCTCCCTAGGTAACCCATTCCAGTGATTCACCACCCTCCTAGTGAAATAGTGTTTCCTAATATCCAACCTAGACCTTCCCCACTGCAACTTGAGACCATTGCTTCTTGTTCTCTCCATCTGCCACCACTGAGAACAGCCTAGCTCTATCCTCTTTGGAACCCTCTTTCAGATAGTTGAAGGCTGCTATCAAATCCCTCCTCACACTTCTCTTCTCCAGACTAAATAACCCCAGTTCCCTCAGCCTCTCCTCGTAAGTCATGTGCCCCAGCCCCCTAATCATTTCCGTTGCTCTCCACTGGTCTCTCTCCAATTTGTCCACATCCCTTCTGTAGTGGGGGGACCAAAACTGGACGCAATACTCCAGGTGCCGAATAGAGGGGAATAGAGGGCACTGGACACAATACTCCAGTGCCGAAGAGAGGGGAATAATCACCTCACTCGATCTGCTGGCAATACTCCTACTAATATAGCCCAATATGCTGTTGGCCTTCTTGGCAACGAGGGCACACTGCTGACTCATATCCAGCTTCTCGTCCACTTTAATCCCCAGGTCCTTTTCTGCAGAACTTCTGCTTAGCCAGTTGGTCCCCAGCCTGTAGTGGTGCATGGAATTCTTCCTTCCTAAATGCAGGACTCTGTACTTCTCCTTGTTGAACCACATCAGATTTCTTTTGGCCCAATCCTCCAATTTGTCTAGGTCTACCTGGACCTATTAGTTCATGTCTGTTGCCCTTGCCAAAGTAAGATTCCTCCTACAGTACATATTAGTCCCTAGCAGACACTTGCTACAACAAAAATCACCATGTGACCCGGTACTATTGAATTTCTGACCTAGAGTACATCTGATGTGGAATAATAGAGGTGTTGCTTTTTTGGAGTAAGGTATCTTGGTGCTCTGGGGTCTGGTCCTACAAACCATTATTTATAGGAGTAGTGCTTTCTCACACAAGTAATCCCAAAGAACTTAATAGAACTATTCATGTGACTATGCACCATTCATATAAGCAAGGGCATGCAGGGTTGGGGCCATCATGTATTGCTATGTAGTGGAGAAGCCTGAGCTTGTGCAGTTCACATGCATCTGTTTAGTACTATTAGTCTCTCCTTTTTGTGAGAACCAAATTCAAACAGTTTTTCATTAGATCAATGCAAATATCACTTTACATGTGGTGTGTCTAAAAAGCACTGATGTAGCCCTTTTAAGATATGGTACCTCTCACATGGGGGCCTGAAATGCCAGCAAGCTCTCCAGAAGTAAATCTTTTTTTCTTTACCTCCCCCTTTCTTTTTCTCTGACTTTTCTAACCTGAGACAGCAGCTGAAGCAATGGGGTTCCCCTGTGTTCCACCATTTCCCATTTCTCTCCCCTCCCCTCCTTTTTTCTTTCTTCCCGAGTTCCCATTTGATTTATTGCTGCCTGTTTTTCTGCACCAGGAATGTTGTTGTTTTTTAACAAAAGCATTCAAAAAATGGAGGCTAGTGTTGTGACAGACTGACAACATCCTACAATATCCTTGACAAACCTTATGGAATTAAGATAAATTTGACTGAATTACGTTAAACCTTATTGAATTAGGCTTAATACCTTTGGGGCCCATTATATTAAAAACACACTTGTGTATGTGTCACTGTAGGATTGTATGTAACTTTTCTAGGAGCTTGACTAATGTAAATATTAGGAACTTCAAAGGACTTTTTAGGACAATGCATGTAAAGTGGATTTCCTAGGAAATACCTGGGGATGGGGGGGAATGCAAATGACCCACTTCAAATCCATTCTTTTAAAGCTACACCCAGGGGAGAGAAACCCCTTGGCGTCTAGAGCGGGTGCCCTTGCTGGACTGTCGAGGGGAATATAGGTGCAGTTGCCATGAACTGTGACAAGTGTATTTATAGATTATGTCAGTCCAGTAGAAAGAATTCCTTCAACTAAGGGGTGCAGCTGGCCCCTATATAGATTTCTCAGGTGGAAGCAAGTCCACCTTCATGTTGGAGAAGTGAGGATCTGCATGGACTTAGGGCCAGATTTCCTCCTATGTGGAAATCTGCTTGGTGTGGAGGAGGAATATGCCTTGATTCTCAGGGTGAAACTTCCCTAGCCCCAGTGTAAATTAGGACAGCTTTGTCGCTCCTCTAAATTATGACAACTAGCTATAATCCCTAAGGGCCAGTTTAGAATTTCCCATTCTCTCCCTCCCCAATATACTCCATATGCTGGAGTGAAGACAGACAGGTGGCCTAGGAGCTGGTTTTCCCAGCTTTATTCCATCAGAAAATTGCCTTCTACTGGTTGGTTTCTCAACAAGAGAGTTGTGACCAGACTATGCGTCATACAGCTAGCCCAAAGATGATGAATCTGGGAGCGAAAATCTGATCTACAGGCTGATGGTTTTTTTAAATCCCTTTTTGTTGTATCTGTTAACTATTTCACTCTCTTGAATATTGATTGTTTTCTTTGATCACACACTTTATATCCATCAGCACTGGCAACTGTCGATTCAAACTGGATCATGGTATATGCATAAGATGTCTAATCAGTGCCTGATGAATCCGTTTATGGCTGACAACCCCAATTCGAGAGCGACACAGATTGTTACAAATTTCACAGATCCATTATTTTGTCTGAGTTAGAGTCTAAGATTACAGCATGCTGCTTTCTTCATCCTTGCTTTGCTTCCGTCTCCTGGATCAAAGTTGCTTCATGTTGAGCTGCACCCAGTGCCAGATATTCCCTCCAAATTAGCCGGGATTCTGTGTGCTCCTCCAAGCTTTCTACATTGATGCTGAATGACTTCGTATAATTTTTGCACGCATTGTGGTACTGCCATTAAGGATGATCCTGCTTTCTAGAGCCATCCTGAATCTTGCTGTACAAAATATTCTTGGGGATATGGTTTCCTTTTATTTTCCTGACATGACTGAGCCATCACAACCTCCTCCTCTTGACAGTGGTTTCTGTGTGCATCAGTCCTGCATGCTCCAGCACCTCTGTGTTTGGTATTTTGTCTTCCCACTTTATTTTCAGAATCTTACGCAGGCATCTAATGTGGAAGCTGTTCAATCTCCTGATGGGTCTAGCATATGTAGTCCATGTTTCTGAACCATAGAGCAGGCATGACAGCACACAGGTCTCGTAGATTTGCATCTTCACTTTAGTTGATAGTTTGCTGTTATTCCATATACAGCTCTGTAATAGCCTGAAAATCTTAGCTGCTTTTCTGATTCTATAGTCAGTTCAGCCTGAAGGTCAAGATACCATGCTAATTGTAGAACCCAAGTAGCAAAAGCTCTCGATGCCGCCAAGACATTTACCCTCTAGAATGATGTCAGGCATTGGTTCTTCCACCTCTTGGTACATGATCACAGTCTTCTTGAAACTAATTGTCAACCTGAAGCTCTTGCATGATGCAGAAAATCTACCCAAGAGATTGTGCAGAGAAGATTCACTAAGGGCCACCAAGGCCACATCATCCGCAGAGAGGAAATCTCTCAGAACCAGCTCTTTCACCTTGGTTTTCACTCTAAACTTTGCAATGTCGAACAAGCCTCCATCTAGACTGATTTGAAAATAAATACTATCACTGCTATCCTTAAATTCATGAAGAAGCAGGAATGAAAAGTAGATGTTAAAGAGCTCAGGGGCTAAGACACACCCATTTCATCCTGTTGTTAATGTCAAAGGCATTTGATTCTATGTTTTCATACACTAGTGCCCTCATATCTTGATGTAAGGAATGAATGATGTTCAACAATTTGGGGGGACAATCCAGTTTCTTCAGAACAATAAATGCCTTGACTGTTGAACATATCAAAACTTAGCCAAAAATATCATATCAACAGTGAAGCATCCTGAGCGAAAACCGCATTGACTTTCAGGATAGATTCTTTTACCTAGAAATTGAATCCTAGGGAGGATAATGCGAGAGACGTCTTTTCCAATGATGTTCAACAGGGAGATACCTCTATCATTGTCACAATTGCTTCTATCTGCCCTGTTTTTGTATAATTGTACAAACTGAACATCTTTGAAATCTTGCAGTACCACTTCCTCTTTCCAACAGAGTACTGTAATTTCATGAAGCCATCACGCAAAGCAGGGTGACAGCAGCTCTTAAGAATAAGCTTGAAAACACTTTGAAAAAAGGAAACAGCAATGCAAAAGTCTTTTTTAATCAGAAATTTAGGGCATTAGACTAAAGTGCAGCCTGATAACTTTAGAAGTCTTATTCTAGTCTATTAGACAAGATAATTTGTAAACTTCTAAAGAGCCAAAGAATCCAGACATTTCTGTGGTAATGGTGAAGTATACAAAGTTTGGAAAAACACTGTATAGTTATAACAGAGATCGTAATCTAACAATGAGTGGGTCAGTGTTTTATCTGGGTTAGGACCCAATCCTATAACCTGTACATATGCCCAACTCCCACTAACATAAATGAGTCTTGTTGGTATAGAACGACTAGCTAGTTAAGACCCTTTGAGACTGTAACTTAAAGAAAACTGTAGCAGGTTTCCAGTTTTGATCAATGTTATTTCCATTCTTGCATACTTTAGTTCCCTTTGTTATAAAGCTAATCACAGTTCCACACATTCTGTCTCAACAGTAATTAAGAATTAAGCAACAAAACCTAATACATCATCCATTGCTTTGGGATTCAGTATTCTGACAGCGAAGGAAGTTCGCTGCAAAGGTACAATATTCAGCAATCAATTACATTCCTGAACAAATGGTATCATACCTGTGAAACAAAAACATACCAACAAATGGTGAAAGTGCTTCATTTCAAGTACAGGACTCTGATTTCTAATTAAAAAAGGAAACTCGCTGAAAAACCTAGGATATCTTTTCATACTGACAAAAAATGGAAAAATGTGCCCAATACCTGTATTTCTGTATTTAGGGATATCTTCTTCTTCTTTATTTATTTGTATTACTATAGCAACTAAGAGCTCACATCAAACACCAAGACCCCATTGTGCTAGGTGCTGTACAAACACAGAACAAAGACAGTCCCTGTCCCAAAGACTTTACAATGTCAGATGGATACAGTTAGATGTACAAGGGAACAATGAGATGATATTGGTTAGCATTATAGGCAGCGGTCTCAGCAAAGCAGCAGCCCTGGGTGGATTTATTTAAATCAAAGCCTGGGTGGATTTATTTAAATCAAAGCCATTTAAATCACAGATTTTAATAATGATTGAAATCAGCAAGCAGAAAACTTAACGTACATTTATTCTGATTTTTAATTTTTCCTTTTTTATTATTTTAGAAATTTTAGATAATGATTTATTTACTTGTGATTTGTGTCAAATTCTATCTGCATGGAAATTCAAAATAAACTAAAATGCACAAAACCAGCACTTTTTTATTACATAAAGCTACCATAAATGTGATAGAAACATAACAAAATGTATCAAAACATGTTTTGCATTTAAAATGAACTGATTTATTAAACAAAGGAAGTATTAACTATAGTTGTGATGTAGCAAGCTACCAGCTCTCTCCTAGCTCCATAACCCATACAGAAAACTCTGCCCATGGACAGAGTTTGAGAAGAGGTGAAAAGAAGGAACTTCATGTTGGGATGGGGATACTGCAGCTCCTCAAGTCTGTGGCAGTAGGTGGAAGCAAAGGTGCCTCTGGACTTGAGGGCTCTTCTATAGTTAGCCCCTAACATGCCTCTAATTTCTCCTCTGCATGTACTCTTGCTGCCTGCAATCCGTATGTACTCAGAATGGGGTGGAGAGGATTCAGCCAGAGGAGGAGTCCCCAATGGCCACAAGTGGTATTACATCTTGCAGTTAACCGCCCGCTGCTACGGTAGCTAATAGCTGAGCCAAGACTGATGGCCCATAATTACCAGCAGCCTCTGCTCATAGATCTTTTTAGTTGGGTCAGTCAGTGAGAAGTGCCTCCAGGAGAAAGTGAATCCAAGTGAGGCAGTGACAGAATTTATGATGAGGGTAATTATATACTTGACTGAATATATCAATATACAAATATTCTGCTTGTGCATACAATCATTCATAATAATTATACATGCACTCTAGGCATGTGATGCCACATGTATTCAGCCCTGCATGCCTTGAGCTGAGATATATACATCTCCTGAAAGCAGTCACAACAAACACACCACTGTACTTTTAACCATAGCAATGCAAATTTCACCACCAGTGTTATGAAGTCAGATGATATGAGGAGAGATCAGATATAGCACAAGGGTATGTTTCTAGCTTTGAACAACATAAGAACATAAGAATGGCCATACTGGGTCAGATCAAAGGTCCATCCAGCCCAGTATCCTGTCTACCAGTATCCAGTGGCCAATGCCAGGTGTCCCAGAGGGAGTGAACCTAACAGGTAATGATCCAGTGATCTCTCTCCTGCCATCCATCTCCACCCTCTGTCAAACAGAGGTTAGGGACACCATTTCTTACCCAGCCTGGCTAGTAGCCATTAATGGACTTAACCTCCATGAATTTATCTAGTTCTCTTTTAAACTCTGTTATAGTCCTAGCCTTTACAACCTCCTCAAGCAAGGGGTACCACAAGTTGACTGTGCACTATGTGAAGAAGAACTTCCTTTTATTTGTTTTAAACATGCTGCCCATTAATTTCATTTGGTGGCTCCTAATTCTTATATTATGGGAACAAGTAAATAACTTTTCCTTATTCACTTTCTCCACACTACCCATGATTTTATATATCTCTATCATATCTCCCCTTAGTCTCCTCTTTTCCAAGCTGAAAAGTCCTAGCCTCTTTAATCTCTCCTCATATGGGACCCGCTTCAAACCCCTAGTCATTTTAGTTGCCCTTCTCTGAACCTTTTCTAATGCTAATCTTTTTTTGAGATGAGGAGACCACATCTGTATGCAGTATTCAAGATGTGGGCGTACCATGGATTTATATAAGGGCAATAAGATATTCTCCGTCTTATTCTCTATCCCTTTTTGAATGATTCCTAACATCCTGTTTGCTTTTTTGCACACTGCGTGGACATCTTCAGAGAACTATCCACAATGACTCCAAGATCTTTTTCCTGATTAGTTGTAGCTAAATTAGCCCCCATCATATTGTATGTATAGTTGGGGTTATTTTTTCCAGTGTGCATTACTTTATATTTATCCACATTACATTTAATTTGCCATTTTGTTGCTCAATCACTTAGTTTTGTGAGGTCTTTTTGAAGTTCTTCACAGTCTGCTTTGGTCTTAACTATCTTGAGCAGTTTAGTATCATCTGCAAACTTTGCCACCTCACTGTTTACCCCTTTCTCCAGATCATTTATGAATAAGTTGAATAGGATTGGTCCTAGGACTGACCCTGGGGGAACACCACTAGTTACCCCTCTCCATTCTGAAAATTTACCATTTATTCCTACCCTTTGTTCCCTGTCTTTTAACCAGTTCTCAATCCATGAAAGGATCTTCCCTCTTATCTCATGACAACTTAATTTATGTAATAGCCTTTGGTGAGGGACCTTGTCAAAGGCTTTCTGGAAATCTAAGTAGACTATGTCCACTGGATCCCCCTTGTCCACATGCTTGTTGACCCCTTCAAAGAACTCTAATAGATTAGTAAGCCATGATTTCCCTTTACAGAAACCATGCTGACTTTTGCCCAACAATTTATGTTCTTCTATGTGTCTGACAATTTTATTCTTTACTATTGTTTCAACTAATTTGCCCGGTACTGACGTTAGACTTAATGGTCTGTAATTGCCGGGATCACCTCTAGAGCCCTTTTTAAATATTGGCGTTACATTAGCTATCTTCCAGTCTTTGGGTACAGAAGCCAATTTAAAGGACATGTTACAAACCATAGTTAATAGTTCTGCAATTTCACATTTGAATTTTTTCAGAACTCTTGGGTGAATGCCATCTGGTCCCGGTGACTTGTTACTGTTAAGTTTATCAATTAATTCCAAAACCTCCTCTAGTGACACTTCAATCTGTGACAAGTCCTCAGATTTGTCACCTACAAAGGATGGCTCAGGTTTGGGAATCTACCTAATATCCTCAGCTGTGAAGACTGAAGCAACGAATTCATTTAGTTTCTCCGCAATGACTTTATCGTCTTTAAATGCTCCTTTTGTATCTCGATTGTGCAAGAGCCCCACTGGTTGGTTAGCAGGCTTCCTGCTTCTGATGTACTTAAAAACATTTTGTTATTATCTTTTGAGTTTTTGGCAAGCTGTTCTTCAAACTCCTTTTTAGCTTTTCTTATTACATTTTTACACTTAATTTGGCAGTGTTTACGCTCCTTTCTATTTACTCACTAGGATTTGACTTCCACTTTTTAAAAGATGCCTCTTTATCTCTCAGTGCTTCTTTTATGTGGTCCATTCAGTAGTTTACAATGGAAGTTCCCCCCGCCCCAACTTTCCAACACAGCAAAATGCCTCATTCTCCTTGACCTACTGTTGTGGGGAAAACTCAGTGAGGCTTCCCCTCCCTTTTGTCTTCTGCCAGAACTTTTTCTCAGAGAAGGGACAGTCTAGCCCTTTGTTTTTCCAGCATCTGGCAAATGGAGAGGTCTGTCTCTGACTCCAGTAGCATCCACAGATTGGGTGAGGTAGTATGAATTATGTTTTTTTAAGATCCAATTTTTGCTCTGGTGCTGCAACTTTCAATAGGTGTTACGGTATGTTTGCTAATGAAATGACTCATTTGAACCAGTGCTCTACAGATTTAATTCTGCAAAAAACATTTTTGATGTGCTTCAGAAGTCTGAATTACCCAGATCTCTCCTAATTGGTGAAAGAGAATGCTGAGTATGGATGGCAGATGTGTTCTTAATTAATATCCTACTGGGTTAATCAGCAGAACCTTGGGAGCTGCTATGAGACTTTTGATGTACTCAGAAAATCTTAGCCTTGATCTATAGACTTCTCTTTAAACTACACTCAACTGTTCTAACTATTTGATTGTGTGATACTTGCAAATAGTAAACAGACTTTAGTCACGTGTTGTCTTTTTGTATAACCTAATTTCTGTGCTGTGCTTTGAATATTTCAGTTACACTTGTGTTCAAAATTTAGTCATTGTTACATGCAAATTGAGCTTCTTTACTAAACTTGTGACTGAGATATTTATTACAGGTTTAAAAAACTGCAGTGGCATATCTTCCAATTTGTAAGTAAATCAATCACACTGGAACCCCATGCTGTAATTTTTATTTGTTGTTTTAAAATACATGTTTTACTATAAGTGAGTTTGATACACATAAATGTCATGGACTAACAGCACTAGCTAGAACCAAGTGTGCTCTCTGTGCAAGCTTGCTTGCCCAGCTCTGGGGTTATTGCAAATTTGATTATAATGCTCCTGCCTCCCAAGCTTCTCTTGAAGAAAGATTGTTATTGTAACAGTATTTGTCATGACTTTGTGAAGTACGAAGATCTCCACAAAGCTGAGAAAATGTGATAAAAAGGATTTTAAGTTAAGTCGCTGAAGGTGAAAAGACCTTATTTAACTCCTTGTTATCAGTCTCATATTCTTTTCTCCCCAATGTTTTCTATATCAGATTTTCAAAATTCTGTCCTGAGACATGCATGTGTAGCAACTCAGTTAAAGCCATTGAATTACTGAATTGTGGAATGTAATGGTATGTCTACACTGGCAAGTTTCTGCGAAACAAGTTATACCACTTTTATTAAAGTGCTGGAATTAAACTGCTGTTACGTGTCCACACTGTGCTCCTTGTGACAGTACAGCGCATCCACATTACCAGCTCTTGCAATGGCAAAGAGAGCAGTGCATTGTGGTAGCTATCCCACTGTGCAACTGGCCACAGGGGGCTTTGGGAAGGGTTTGCAAAGCCTCATGGGGCACGCAGAGTGTCACATGATGTAGGTTTCCCAATCCCATTGTTCCATGGGCATCCTACTACATTGCCAGCTGCTTTTCAACTGAAGAGGGGAGGGAGAGTGTGTGACAGGAAGTGTGTGTGTGTATGGAGGTGGGGTGGAGAGACAGTGTGTCTTGTAAGTTCAGACAGCGGCAGGAAGCAACCAGTTCTGAAGCAGGGGGAGAGGGAAACACTGACATCAGCCCCTGCCTCTCTCCCCAGCTTTCTGCACTGCAATCTTACTCTCTCTCTCTCACACACACACACACACCTGCCTCTGTTGAGCATTACATATTAATTGTTTGCTTTGTGTCTTTACACCTGCCTCTGTTAAGCATTACATATTAATTGTTTGCTTTGTGTCTCGGAGCAGATCAGCACAGCACGCAAGGGCTGTCAGAAACGGAGCTTTGAAAGGGGACGGGCACATGTCTCCAGGGCAGCTGAGTTCAAAACAATGAGCAGAGCGACCACTTGAGGGATTATGGAACACTTCCAGAGGCAAACTGATTGCTTTCTGTACTGTAAGATGTTTGCATTGCCAATACAGCACTGGACCCTCTGTGCTGTAAGGCTTATGACTCTCCAACTCTCATCGAGGTGGTTTTTTTGCAACACTGAAACTGAGGAGTTTCTGCGCACAAAGTGGCTTGGCAGTGTGTAGATCTCGAGAGTTACACCGCAGAAAGCTGCTTTACTGTGCAGTAACTTGCCAGTGTAGACAAGGCCTAATTGTGTCTAATCGAATCTAATAGTAGAATTTGGTTCTTTTGGTTCAGAGGGCAGTTACCCCATGAAGCAAACTCACAGTTCTAATTAGTGTATCTTCAGCGGAGAATTAGGCACAAGGAGATCTGCACCAGTCTGGGGGGAGACAAAATCATCTCCTCCTGCTGCTCTACCCTATCTGCTCCCAGTTGGGGGTTTAAGCAGAGGATCTGTGTAATCATTGATCCACTAGACACTTCTTCACTATAGCCCTAATGCAAAACTCTCCTCTGCAACAACATGGAAACAAATGTCCAGAGAGAATAACTCTGCAGGATACAGGGAGCACAGATCTCCTGTGCCAACTAATTCATCCTGCCCTTTATTCTTCTGCAGCAGAATCACATCAGTTTTGCTGCCTTTCAGCTCCTCTTCTGATGCAAAGTGGAAGCAGGACTTATTCCCCAATGAGATTTTTTTGGAAGGACACACACCACCTACAATAATAGGGAAGAAGGCTGGTTTTCTTTGGCCCACCTTGTTATTTTAAGCTGTTCTTTGCTCTTTTCCCCACAAGCTCACAGCCCACTAGCTGTTTACAATTATATCACACATCCTGTGTCAGCCTTATGGCTTTCATTCTGTTGGAACTTGCTTGAAACCTCCTCCAAAACCCAATATTCATGGCTTGTTTTTTTAAGACAACTCTTAGCTCTCTACCATCAAACTCAATTTCCCTTACTTGAGAAAAATTACATCATTTAGGTGCAGATTCTTGAAGGCATTTAGGAGCCTCATAGGAGTTAGGCACCTAAATATCTTTGAGGATCTGGGCCCTAATTTTTAACTTGGTAATAATTATGCAAGATCATGATCTTATTCATAACGCTTGTTCTCTCCACTCCCTTTATTTGTTATTGCTGGTCATGTTGTTTCTAAACTTTGATTGTAGTAAGCTTTTCAGGTGGGCCTGATTCTCATTTACATTAGGACCACTTTACACCAGTGTATTTACACTCTTTAAGGCCAGTTCAAACTGCCTGAAAAACATAAACAGCACTTTGTGTAAATGAGAGGCCTCATGTCTTTTCTCAACTCTGTAAAGTTTCTAGCAAATTATGGGCCTGATCCTGCAAAGAGAGATGGCCCAGATGCACAGAGGGATTAGGTGCCTAAAATGTTGATTTTAGGTACCTAAGTCTCAGTTTTAGGTGCTGCCGCAATTCATAAAACTCCCTTTTAACTTTTAGCCCAGTGGTGAGAGCACTCAGTCAGGATGTGAGAGATCCAGATTTAGTTGAGGGGCAGAAAGAATTTGAACAGGGTTCTCCCAGTTCCCAGGAAGGCACCCTAATCACTGAGCTATGGGATATTCTGATATACGGCCCCCTCAGTCTCTCCAGTTGAAGCTGTTCTACCTGGGATTAAATCCTTAAAGAGACATTGAAGTAGGGGGACTGACCCTGAGTCTCCCAACTCCTAGGTGGGTGCCCTAACTCCCAGGCTATGGTTATTGTCACTCTCTTTGCCCCACTTACTATTTAAGAAGTTTGCCAAAGTGAAACAGCTTCAACAGGAGAGATTGATCCCCTACAGCAGAATATCCTGCAGACCAGTGGTTAGGGCACTCTTTTGAGATGTGGGAGATCCCTGGTCAAATCCTTTCTTCCCCTCGAACCCCCCCATGCAGAGGGGAAATTAAACCCAGGTCTTCCACATCCCAGGTGAGTGTGCTAATCACTGGGCTAAAAGGTATAAGAGAATTGCTTCTTCCTCATTCTCCAGCATTTCTTGGTACCTGCTATTGGTTAGCTTAAGTGGTACCTCACTTGGCATTTTGGCTTTTGTGGATCCCATTCTATAGCTCCTCACATTGTATAGTGAGTCTAGGCAGATAATTTAGGCTTTGTGGATTAAAGGCTGTTCAACATCCTGTAGCCTTTCCTTAAATTGAACTGAGACAGTAATCAATAATTCCATGTTAAACCACAGTGTCCCTAGTGAGAGAGTCCGTCACCAGAGTTGTTACAATTTTAAGATTAGCAGCGTGAGAGTCCCCTGGGGACTCTCTTAAGTTGGGAGACTTTAGGAGTACACGAAGAACAAATACAGCGACCACAAACACAGTTACATGTAAGGAATCTTGACTATATTATAAGTTTCACTAAACAGATAATTTAAGTTACAATCACAAACATATATACGAAACCCGAGAGAGTCCACGAAATAGCAAATGCTATATTCATACTCACGTATACAAAGATATCATAGAGTCGGATAGATTTCTCAATAGGTTGTCATCGATAGATGGAGGGTGGGTCTTCCCAACTTGGTTCTTCCCGACTTGGGAAATGGACTTCCCCACCCTATTCATACCAGGGAACCCTTCTTATCCTGTGTTATGACCACAACTACCATATTATGCATATGCATGAGGGTCCCAAACCCCTTTTCCTTATCTCTACTTGCACATCCCATAAATTTTAGGGTACCCCATTTCTCATAGGTTGTTCAATTAGTTCCCCTTATTCTCATTAGATCTATAAACATGTTTCTGTGGTAACCTGTGGTGAGAGCAGAACTTTCCATGATGTTACAACCAGGTGTCTTGTATTCTAGATGGGTACATTGCAGCATATTTTCCCGGACATCACCTATTGGCATATTCTTTACAATAATCTTTTAACTTTACTGGTACAGGGTTATTCTTGGGTCACCTATTTATGTCAACCCTCCTTTGGCCTGAAATTTACTATGGCTAAGCTGAAATCTCACAGGCCTCAGCCTCTAGGACTTCCATTATGGCCTTACCTTACTTATATACCAAATACATACGCATCACTCCTAAATACTTGTCAATCTTATACTCCTCTGATTCTATCCTACTTATATCTCTACCTACAACTTTAAATCTATTCATCACACATTACATATGAAATAACATATGAGTTAATCAACCACATAGATACACAATTAAACGAAATAATTGGCTACAATGCCTAAAAGTTGAGCCTTGGAATGCCTAGTTACCTTGGGGAGGTGCAAAGTTTCCTCATCTCCTCTTACAGTCCTGGAATTGAGGGAGCTCATTACCATTTAGAGGCACTCATACTAGGCAGCACTCAAGAGATCAACCTCTCTCTAAATAAACAAACAATAATGTATCATTTTTGGGGAGGGGAGATCCTACAATGCAGTAACTAATAAAGAAATAAAAGACAATGTTTTATAGCATTCAAGTAAACCAGACATATTTCCTCCAAATTGGGGTGAGAAGCTGTAACAATCCTGCATAAGATTTTAATTAATGTCCATGTAACTAAAAATGTATTTAATTCATAATAACACTGAGAAAACATATTGACGTCTAATTATGGATCATAGAATTTGCTGCAGTGAAAGTGTGGTGCATCTGTTCAGTGAAACATAATCATGGAGAATGCTAAATGGCAAAATATAATGAAAATGTGAACTGATACATAAATGAGGCCATTAAATACATCACAGTGTGAGACAAAAACAGTTTGGATATTCAAGCAAAGAGCTCATAGATAGGGTACTGTAGATGATAATAGAAAGTAATATTGTCTAGTAAGGGGTTTTTGGTGATTGTTTTCTTGTGAATTGCAGGATTTCAGCTGTTGGAGGTTTTTAATGGAGAATGCTTTCTGGAAGTTAACATGAAAATTTTCAATGCTTAGCTGACAATCAGAGAAATAACGTCTCTGGCTACTCACAATAAATGTTTCATTCTTTGCAGCTAGCACTTTAGTTATTGTGCTTGATTCTTCTCTTACAGTACAGCAGTTTTACACTGGCATAATGGAATTAACTTCATTGGAGATAGTCCTGATTTACACTGGAGTAAGTAAAAAGAGAATTGGGAGCATTACATTTTACGCAAAAATTGTCTGGCTTCTTTGATTAGTAATCTTGATAGTCTAAAAATAAATTCAGCAAAATACTAGAAAATGTACTGTAGGGAACAATCCTGCATTGGCATGGAGATAGAAAAGATCATCTCTCACTTCTATGATTCTATTGTGCACCTTGTGTCCTTCACACTGTAAAAAGACAGACTCCTACACATTAAGCAAAGGTCACTACAGTAGTACAAAAAATGTTACAGCCTGGTTCTGTAAACATAAAGTCTTAAAGGAGTATCAGAGATATACAGGCCCTTGAATAAAGTGCTATTTTTATATCAGTCACATTTCAGAATAGACACACTTTAAGTTATTCCTCTATTTGTCATGACTGTGGAAGTGGCCAGTTAAATTCATAGCCCTTAAATAGGCTATTTTATATTGTAATATACAACAAGGAGATGCCTAATTAATAAATCTGGTAAATTACACCTTTACAAACATGGTTGCAATCTTGGAAGTTGGAAGCCTGTGGTTACTTAAGTCTTGTATTTACTAAAACAAGGCGCAATAGACCTTCAATAAGCTATATAGGTGTGTGAAGAATATTTTTGCTTAGACCTTACTGAAATGAAGTCCTTCAATGACTTTATCGCTAATTTTGACAGAATTGATACAGTCCTATGAAATGTTTCAGTTGTGTGGAATCAGCATTATCTGATGAAAAACTGTCCCATCAGAATCTTTTAAACCAACTCTAATGGAGAGCTCAGGAGGGATACTCTCCATTTCAGTTCCAATGCCCAGCTCCACAATAGCTTCCGCCAACCAGGAGGAGAAATTGCAATCAAAGCTCTGCCCATAGCAAGATTCCTAGGCTAAAGCATGCCCAGTTTCTCTATGGGGATATCACATGTGTACTCTGGTTGCCATATAGGAGCTGTGTGGCAGTGGAGCAAGTTCAGTGCAGATGGAATCTGCAGACAATTTATCTACCAAACTCATGCAAGGCATTACTGAGTATGTGTGATTTTCTCAGAGGTTAATAATTTGGACACATTTGGGTGGATTTGCACAAGGATGGGAAAAGACACTTTACTGATACTAATATGTCTTCTTGTCAACTCCATGCTACAAAGTAGGGAGGCGCTAGGGCTCCTCAATGAAATGGCTGTAAGAAAATAACACGGGCAAAACAACATACATCCCCCTAATTTTTTTCTTGGAAATTGCTGAATGGTGGTTGAATTTTTCAGAAAGAGGCAGACATCTAGCATGGTTCAGCCTGGATGGTTAAAATTTGTCAAAGTTATAAGCAACTGATCATAATGTCTTATAATGGAAAGGGTCAGATTACCATAACTGTAGGTGTTGCTACCAATGCCACCTTTGACATGTTGCCACCTTATCAGTGAATGGAATAACAAATTATGTCAACTACTTCTTTTATCGTGTTGCAAAAGTAGTCCCCAGATTATGGTTTTCATTTCTTTTGAAAACAGACTTGCTGATGTCAAAACTTGTGTTCAGTCATAATTCTTTTCTTTTCTTGCAAAACCTCTGATATTTACTTGAGTTCCTGGACTGCATCATGCATGAAATTCTTTAATAAATGACTCAAAGCAAACTTTCACTTACAGTCTCTAGACTTCTATCTCATGAAATACCTTTTTGACTCTGTAGGAGTGCTTACATAGTATCTCCATCTTACATTAAGGGTTTAGAGCTGAGATTATTCTCAGTTCTCTAAATTTTGGTTGATCTTCCACAGTTTAGCTCCCAATGTAGGAACTTTTCCAGTTATTGCTTATTTATGGGTGACATGCAGTAAGGTACATATAGTGATTTCAGAAAAGATTAATTATGGTTGACACCGCAGATTTCAGCAACACTGTCTCATTCTTGGGTTTGTCTGAGCTGTGGCCATAAATCACCTTTAATTCTTGACAATCCTGGGATTGGCCTTGAGCTGGATCAGTTTTCTGGTACAATTCAGTGCAGCTTCATGGCTGTTCTAATTTTTGCTTGGCTGAAAATGGCCATAAGTAACCATTCTCTCAGTTAGGTTTCACCAGAGCTCAGCACTATTCAAGCCACACCTCTTCCACTAGCTTTACACACACTCCCCTCCTGCTTCTCCACACCCAGCTCCCAAACTCTTTCCCCTGTACCCAGCCCCATGGTCTCCCAACTCCTCCCAGTGCTATTCTCCCCCCGTTGCTCCACACACAAGCCCTGAGCTTTTACCCAGAGAGACAGTCAGGCTGAAGAGCACCATCCCCACCAGGGGCCAGGTGGTATTGGGAGCCCCAGGCCCCATGTTTCCTCTCTGTCTTTGCTTCCCCACGAAGCAGCAAAATCCCAGATCCAATCTTCACACCTCCTGGATAAGGGGATTCCCACTACTCCCTGCTCTGCTTCTCCCTTGGGCTTGGGGGTACCTGGTGCCCATAGGAACTGGAAGGACTACAAAGGTGAGGAGGTCAAGTGGGCACATGAGATCGCAATGCCACTTAAATTTGGCTTGAAAGTCCCTCCTTTTTGATGGAGTGGTAGCCAGGTCAAATCTGAGTGATTGGTGTTGCAACCTGGTGCAGGGGTCACAATGGCACTCAAATTTGGCCTGACTGCCCCTCCATCATGACAGAGGGGCTGACATGCCAAAGTTCTAGCTCTAGTCAGGGGAGGAGGGGGTAAGGGAAGGGGTTGGGCTGGGAGCTAGGCCCCTCCAGGTTCCTTTCCCTTGTTGCATCTCTGGTTTACAATAGTGTGATTAGTTTATCAGTTCATAAGGACATTTGGGAACTCTTACAAATTATGCTTTAGTCAAACAAATTATTGGGCTCAATACCAGGGTAACTGAGTGAAATTTAAAGCCCATGATATACAGGAGGTCAAACTATGTAATCTAATGGTCCCTTCTTGCCTTAAGAAACTTTGTGTGAGAGCATAAGAGTAAATTATAAGTTTATAATATTATGTATTAATAACTGAAACATCCACATTTTAAAATCACTTTTCTTCAGCCAACTCTGCCCTTCCTTTGATAGCCATCATGTTTATGGATCCAAGTTTGACTAGCTTGAAAATGTTTATGAAAAGTGAATTTTATGCTCACACAATGCAATACTCAAAGAAAGTGAATTTAAAAATCAAACTTATGAGATCATTCATGCCTGAAAACTGATGGGAGAGTTATGCTTATTCAAAAAATAATATTATGTGACTTATGTTGCCAATCACAACTGATCAACAAAGCTTGAATAGCAACCATATTGTAGTGAAATATGCAAAACAAATTGAAAAATGAAGAATTAAAGAGAACCTCAATGTGACTGTGGACATTTCTTGAACAGAACCCACAGAGGTAATCATTGAATAAAATGTTTATTAAGACTAGTTTGGTCAGTTCTATTTATTTTCTATTTCTATTTTAAACCTAAAATTGGATGCACACTGTATAATACAAATATCCCCAATTACATTACCAAGCAAATTACAATTTTTAGAAGAAGGATCAGATTTGATTGAACTGGCTGTTGTACCACCACTATCAGTTCAACAAAACAGTGATTGGATTGTCATCAAGTCCAAACAAGCTGATGGACATTCAGGCTAGACAAATTACTCATAGTTGTGCTTTTATTAGAAGAAAACAGATACTTTGTTTCTCATCTTTAATATGGTGAATAAGTTCCTTTCTCTTTTTTAAAGTCTTAACAGCATCTTTATCAATTGTCACAATGAAATTCTACTTACAAGAAAATATGAGCTGAATGATCAGTAATCACACTGATTAGTGTGCAGTTTGAACTATCCTACATGTTGTCTCAAAACATCTGGAAATATAGCAATAACTATCTTCAACAACCTACTTTCTTGCATTTTCGTCTGTTTTCCTGTCAGCTGTATTTATTTTTCACTATGTCCATTGGAACCGCTGGATACAACCCACTCCCCACCTTTATCAAATTACAAAATAAATCAACAAAAAGGCTTCTCTCTTTAGCCATACAGAACGATATTTACTCAAGAAATCTCTCAAGGAAAATCTTGAGGCCCAAACCCACGAAGGTTCTTAGGTACTTAAATCCCAGTTTTAGACACCACTGTGATCCACATAACCCCTGCTCAGCTGCTCTCTAACCCTGTAGGTACCTAAACTCACTTGACATCTAATTTTTTTCTGTAAAAATCACTTAGGTGCCTGAGTTTCTGCCTCTGCCACACTGCTGCTTCAGACAGGAGTCCAGGCATCTATCTTCTGCCTAAGCCCCAATATGGTCCATGAACCAGAAGGAGATAGGCATTACTCCACCTCACTCACCTGCAGGTCCTGATCCAATAGGAATGCTAAGAAGCAACCTACCAGAGGAGACCCCATTCAAAATCTGGCAGTAGGAGGAAGTGCCCACCTTACAACTTTTAGCTCAGTAGTTAGTGTACTCACCTGGGATGTAGGAGACCCAGGTTCAATTCCACATCTGCTGGGGGGAGAAACTGATTGAACCAGGGGTCTCCTACCTCTCAGGAGAGTGCTCAGACTCCTGAGCTATGGGCTATTCTGATGTGAGGCTCCATCATCATCTCCTGTTGAAGATAAATAATTAAATAGTCAGGGCAACAAGGGGACTGGATCTTGGGTCTCTGACCTCCCAGGTGGGCTCCCTAAATGTCAGACTAGAGAGTCATTCTCACTCTCTCTTTCTTGCCCAATTTGTATATAATATTTATCCAAAATGGAATAGTTTCAACAGGAGAGTGAGCGACTCTCACATCTGAATATCCCACAACACTCTCTTGACAGGATTTGAACAGTGGTTTTGGGCAGATGGGGGAATTGAACCCTTGTCTCCCACATCCCAGGTGAGTGTCCTAACTGTGGGCTAAAAGTTATAAGATGGGCAGCTTTTCCACTAGCCGTTTTATGGAGTGAGACAGGCACCTAACTCCTTCAAATACAAAATATCTTATGTAGCTAACTTGCCTGATTTCAGGAGAGGGGTTCCCAGTTGTGGATCACAAGTAGAGATAGGTATCTCCTTGCAGCCTAGTCTTAGCAGGCAAACTGTATGAGAAGGGTGGAGCTTAGGACACACTCCTCTCATCAGCATTTCCTATTGATTAGCTTAGGCAGTTCCCTGCCTAGTGTGTTGGGTTTTGTGGATCCCATTCTCTGGCATCTCTCTCTCCCCATGCATCGTGCAAAAAGCCTAGGCACCTATGGCTTTGTGGGTTGCAATGTTGTTCCAGTTATTTTCTAGCCACTTAAAAGTTAAGCACTGCTATGCTGAGCATTGCAACACCTAAGTCCCTTTGTAGATCTGAGTAAACAGAAACCACAAGCCTTGCATCTTGCCCTGAACAAAGAAACCCCAAACGCTCAGGCTTTGATGAACTAATTAGAGAATGGAATTTCAGAGTAGAGGGTCCTCCACTGAGAGTACACTGACCTTGTCTGAAGTGTTGAAATCTGGGAGCTGTTAGCAGGAGTATCCCTGCTGATCAGAACTGTCAAAAGAGCACATAGAAAAGAGCAGTGGTAAAATCCTGACCCTATTGAAATATATAGCAAAACCTATCTGGTTCAGTGGAGTCAGGATTTCACCCCATGTCTCAAAATCCTGCTCCTGCAATCTAAGCCACAGAGGCAGATGTCCAAGTCTATGCAGAGCCCCACTGATTACAGCATGCAGGTGTCCTTGATTGCAGGATGAGGGTCAATAGTAGCTAGGGACCAAGTGATACAGGGCTTTAGAAAATAAAGTCCCCACAAGAAAGGAATAAAACATTTTGAACAAAAGGTGAAACTAATTGAAGTTTGAATTTTCTTACCAGTGTAGCATGCTTAGGCAGCTCTAAGGCTAAGGCCATTCTATCCTGAGTTGCTTATTTCATATAGAAAATGTCATAAATCAGACAAAAATAGAAAATGCCTTTAAAAACATCAAAATATTATACCATAAATAAAACTCTCTGCCAGAGGGAAAAAAGCCTCTGGGAAATACCCCTCTGGACAAAATCCCTGCAAGGGAAAATGCTGCTGGGGCCTGTCTTTCTAGTTAAAACCACCACAAAGGACTGCACCTCTTGGGAAATTGCTTCTAAGCAAAAATCCTGACTAGCTCTACCTATAAAAGACTCCCAAAGTGAGTCTTTTATAACTGCAAACAGTCCTTGTGTGAGTGAAGCCCTCCTATTACACCTCTCCAGTCAGAGCCAATAAGATCCCTTATAAAAGAAGACCCAGCTACAAGTCTCTCCCCCTATACCTTACAACTAATCACTCTGCTATGTATCTTTCATTACAAACTGGGACAAAAAGCTCTTTCACGCCACTGAAAGTCTACTTCCTACTGAAAGTAGGCCTATTCTCAGCAAAAGTTGGCTTTCCTATACATAAGTAGCAGGTTGAAATTTAAGCTAGTCATGCATTTTCAGACAAAAAAAAAAAAAGAGGCTTTTTCAGTGGAAGTCATGGAAACACAAAGTTTGAAGGGTGAAAAAGTATTCATGGTGAAACAGCAAAAATTGTGTGAAATTTTTAGGAAAAACTGTCACCACCCTGACTTGCACCCAGAAACAAATTGTTAGCTAGTGCTCTCTGTGGAGCTCAGGTATAAAATGCACTACTAAATAAGCTGGTAGGAACATTCTGTATTAACTAATCTTTTCTCTTCTTCAGTAGTAGCCATTGTAGAATAATTAGCTGTAAGCCTGTCTGATGGTCACAGTTCCATAACTAACTTGCATGAGGTCTGCTTCAGAGAATGAAGATTACAATTTATCTGAGTGCAGATGGATTAAAGTGTTCTTGGCTACTACTGCTTCCCTGGGAATCCAGAAGCAGATTCTCAGCTAAAAAGAGGCCATAGATACCATGCTAATGAGAGTAGTTATAAGGGACTGGATGGTCAGGTTATGAACCTCAATAGAAGGAGCAGATTCTGTATCACCTTTGTCATATCCTCTAGATGCTTCCTTCGCTATCTGCTTGTGTAATTTGTGTCTTGCATGGAGTGAGCTTTAGCCAAATAGTTCTCTGAAAGTATATAAAAAAAGTTTGTCGGTATATCATTTATTAGCACTATTAATACTGCCCAAAACAAGTATTAGAAAAAACATGGAAATCAAATGTGAAAATGCATTACTGAAACAAACTAAAAATTTTTACCAATGCGGAAAATGTAGGTACAAAGGGGAAAAAATGAAGTAATGTCTATTAAAACCTTGAGAGCTCATCAATACCTGTCTATGATGTTAGAGGGCTGAAACAGACAGAGTATGATCATATAATATTCTCTCTTCGTACCACCAGATTTTTTCACTGCCCCAATTTTGCTCTGCAGCTCAAACCAAGTTAGGTGATCCTTGTCCACTTAATATTACCTTGGCTTTTTGATATGGGCATGTAAGTGGGTTCACAGCTTGTGGGCCAAGTTAATTGAGGTTATGTAGATAGCTGTCCTTTTATTTCTCCTGGTATCCTAATGTATTTAAGGACTACAGACTTATTTGTCTTACAGTAGATTCAAGGCTTGGTTTATTAACAATCATGTTACCATCTGACCTTGCTTTCAAGTTGACATATGCAACATACTGAACTATGATTCCTTGGGACATTTAAAGCTTGATTTATTTTCTTCCAACTTACACATGGAATTTCAAATCTCATAAGATAAAATAGAGCAAAATATAATTACAAAATAACAATATCAGCAAAGTTCTATCTCATCCATTTGTTAATTCTAATTGTGAGAATGCAAAGGCATATGTTGGCATTTGGCTATATTTAAGAAGCTCATTTCTTGGAAGTACCCGAATCATCCCAGGAAAGATTGGAATGGATGAACATATGCATAATTCTGTAGCAATGAAGCTTACAGAACCAGCATTCATTAATTATGTAATTTCTCTAAAAGGCATCTCTTCAGATTCCTTGTAGATATCTCTGATGTATAATGAATGACTGCATTAAATGTCATACTGTCTGTCTCTGTGCTTTGACATCCATGAACAACTGAGCACACCAGTTGCACTGCATCATTTGGTTTGGACATTCTTCTTTTCAGCACAGACTGCTGGCTCAAGCTGACCTTAAAATCTGCAGGCATATAGGAAAACATAGAAATTGAAACAGCAAGGAAAGTGACCATTGCCAGAAACAACTAGAAAGTTATCAGATTCCATTTTTAAGTGGATATGCTTCTACGAGATAGAATATTGAGATTAGAAAGGGATATATATTACCTCATAAAACAAGATAAAAGAATTAAGGATTATTTGGTTCCCAAAGTACTTACTTTTAATGCCTTCCACAGAGACATTAAAAGAACAACAAGAAAAAAAAAAAAAAACCTGGATCATAATCAACACAGATGAAAAGATGAACCACAATTTGACGTTAGAAGAAATACAAATGTTGGCAATTTGATAGTACTTAGTGATCTGAAAATGGAAAAGAAAGAGCCTTTGCTATCCTGACCAGTACTAGTAATTCTTTTGTGTCATAATTGTTCCTGTCAGGCAACATGATCAAAGGGACTGATTTTGTTATCTCTTCACTGGCAAATAAGAAACTAAAGAAAGAATATCTTGTGGAATTGTTTAGTGTACATCAAGAATATGATTACGGGAAAGATCAATTAAAATAATCCAGTTGATTCCATCAGGCTTTGGATCAGGCCCTCAAAAGCCATCTAGTTTTAGTGGTACTTGGAAAACAATAAGACTATTAAGGACCACAATTTGCTGAAGATAGAAGTGCCATGAGGCAGATGGCAGAACTCCCAATGCTAGACATTTCAAGGATAAAAATCACTCTAGTGTGAGAGTAGTGGGCTTGGAGAAAATATAAAACCAAGAGAAGACACAGTAGGCCAAAATGATTGAAAAGAAGGGAAACTGTCTTGAATGATCTTTTACAACCTTTACTCCCAAGGGATTTACACAAAAATATTGATTATTTGTCCTTTCTAGGTAAAATGTTTATGGCTGATCAACTCCTGTTAAAATTGAAGATTACTTTTAAGAAACTCTACTTGACTATGATTTGTTTACACTTATATATTCTTAAATTCAAATTAATTTGTAAATACTGACACTATTGATTACTAGGTGCAGTAGCTTAACACATCTGTAAATGGTAGAGCGCACACCTGTAATGGATTGTACCATGTGAGCAGCAAGACAATTAAAGTCATAGAAGAGACATTACATATCCAGATGTAAAACTAAGTTTATATACACCCTAATGTGTATTATGTGTGTAAATTAGTTTGCATGAGAACAATGTTTTAGGGGCAATTTTTCCTCCATGGTGACCTTCTCCAATGACATTCAGGTGCACAGGGAAGTGGTTAGGATGTGAGGCTTGCATGCTGTATTTGGGTGACACAGAGCTCAGAAGGCAGGGATATGAAAGGTTACATGCTAGCACTGCACTCACCTTCCAGGCTCTTCATGACTCTGCCCATCTGTGCTTATCCAGTCTTGTCCCTTATTGCATCACTCTTCAGCCTTGGCCACTTCTTTGTTCACTTCTCCCATAAGCATCTCCATCACCATGGAGTGCTCTCCCTGAACTCCAGTACTTTCATTCCCTTCAAATCCCACTTTAAGATCCACTTCTGTTGTGACACCTATAAGAAATCAGCCAACTACTGATAACTAGGTCAGAGGCAAAACAAATAAACAAACAATGCTTTAAAATCAAAACTTAATAAAAAATATTTGGACCTATCAAATGGTGCCATCCTCTAATGCCCAGTGAAGATACTGGGAGTCCTTCCATTAACATCACTGAACATTAGATCGAGCCCAAACTGTATACAGTTATTATTACCTTTCTCTTGTTGTCTTCTCTCTTTCCTCCATCGTAATATTTGTAACACTCATTTGTCCCATTTCTTCTTTAATTAGATTATAAGCTTTTTGTCTAGGTGTCAAGCAGCCACAGTGTATCCTGGTTGGAAGGCTTCCTTTCCCTCAGACCTGTTCCGGAGGCACTGGGCTGGGTCAAGTCACAGGATATTTTGGAGTATATGAATCTGAAAAAGCTACAAAAACAGCTCCATGATCAGTCAAATCATTACTAGGTAGAGTAAAGCTCAGATATCAGCGGGGGTTGTACATAATAAATTTATTTAGATGCCAGCTTGGCAGAGTCTGTAGATTCTAAAGGACTTAAACAATCTATCTGTGAAAAGGGATGTGACTAGGGAAATCAGTTTAATTAAAGATTTATTTGACAAGCCAGGAAAATGTTTAGATTTTGAACAAGCAAAAAAATAAATGGCAATTTCAAAATACTTGCTATTACCAGTAAATTCATGGATCTACAAGGTATCTTTTATAAAATATATCTTGAGAGACAGATAGAAAATGGTGATCAGTCACTCAAATAATTCTTCTTCCCGATAGAGCCTCAAAAATGTTGTCATGAATCAATCAACTCTTTCCCATCTTTCTCATCAAGAAGATGTCTAAAATATAAAAAAAATCGGTTATAGACCTTACCTTTAGACTGGAATGACACTAATTGGAGCTCATTATGGTCTAATATAAATGCTAATCTTATAAATATTAAAGACAGACAAATCTATCTTAATGTATTACATAGAACTTATATTACTCTCAAAAAGTCAGCTTCATATCAATAAAATGGAAACTTCAGTTGCCAAAGATGTAGGAGAATTTTAAGTGTGAGTTGGCAATACCTGTAATTGAAAACCTTTTGGTCAGACACAAAAAGAACTTGTCATTGCAATGTTATGGAAAGCACAAATCCACTTGACTAGAAGAGAATCAGTAAATTAGGTAATACATCTTGACAAAGCTTGCTGTGTCACATGAGGACTACTGTCTGAAACTGAAATAATATGGTTCCCATTCCTGAACCACATCAGAAATTACTCTAATTACTTGGAATTACAGCAGTCTACATCCCTAAATATAGAACCAAATAAACTATTTTTGAATCTTACTGACTTGTTATTGCAAAATACTTCCAAGATATGGGGTAGCACGTTATAAGGTAACATAAAACAAAAAAGAGAAAAAATTTAAAAGAATATTTAGCTAGAATAGTTTTGTATTAAATCACTATTATCTGAGCTCTACATTGCAAACAAATAAAAACACAATGTGATCTGTGTGTATTTTAGATTCCAACCAAGCATCTCAGCTTTGTGTTATTTAGCCAAAAAAGAGATGTTTCTGGGTCAAGCTCTTCAAGTTTAGGCATCTGGGTGGGATTTGCCAAAGTGCCTAAGTGACTGAGGTGTACAAGTCCCTGTTTCAGCCCTGGCTGAGCTCCATATTGTGGATGCTCCCCAGGCTGATGTAAGAGATCCAAACTTTGGATCCCACACACTCTCTCAGGCTGGCAGTGATTGGACAAAGTTCAGTCACTGTAGTAAGTTCTGGGCTTCTGGGTTGCAGAACCTCTGTCTAGAACCCTTCCTGCTATATGGGACCCTGCAGTTCAACTGCCTATGCCCTGAAACTAATGCGAACCTTCCTCAGTCTCCCCATTAGCAACTGCTTGCTCCCAGGGTTCCACTGAAGTTTTGGGTGTCTGAGTTATTGTTTCAGTCTTTGAGACTATGTGACAATGCAAGCCAAGGACACACAGACCTTGCAAAGCAATTTAGAAACTGGTCACTCTTTACTCACAGACGAAGTACGAAAGATATACAGATCTAAGGAAAAATGAGAAACCACCTACATGCAAATCCCTCCCTCCAGTATCTTCATCATTCCAGGAGCCCTTTGAGTTTTGGTCAGTACCTTCAGCACCTCCTCTCTTCTTGCCCAGTCGTGTTTTCTGGTTATCACCACTGAAATGGCTGGTGAGAGAACTTATCTCTAATGAAGTTCCTGTTCCCTTTGTAGATGACATCCCCACCCCCTCAGTGGTTTCAAGTCCCATGTGAGGTGATTCGCTGCTTGGTTACAATCCACGTACAGCCCATACTGTGAAAACTAGTTCTCCTAGGCTGTAGCCTGCTTAAAACCATTCACATTAATGACTCTTGATTGCTCTCCATTGTTAACCCATTGCTAGTGGGTACATAGTTTCTGCTAACACTTCCTTAATATCCCAGTCCAATATGGAGATTAAAAGGCAAAGTGATGTCACAGTACAAGTTACAATTAAAATGGCATTCACAAAACAAAAGGGAGATTGCAGACTGATATAGTCCAATACCTGACTAATCCATCACAGTCCCACTGACTTTTGTTGGGACCTGTCCTCAAAAATCATTTAGGTACATCACTATATCCATATTTAGGCACCCAGTGACATGATTTTCAGAAGTGCTAAGTGCCTGCAACTCCTGCTGAAGTTAATAGGAACTATGGATACTCTGAAAGTCAGACTACTATATAGGTGCCAAAATATAGGCACCCGAGTTTGAACATTTTGGCCTACATTCCTTAAAAAGTTTTCATATGAACACAAAAATATTTATTTAGTAAGTGTAAAATGCCTGCACTGTCCCTTAGTACTGGTTTTCTCTTACCACCTCTTATTTATTCAACACAAATGAATTAAACCATAGCAGGCAAAGAACCTTCAGCAATATTAATCCTGCAAACCAATCTAGAATTAATAAAACAAAAGTTACATGTCTTAATAATGCTATCGAAACTTCAAAAGTGGCCACTTTACGAGAGTCAGCTATCGTGAACTATGCTCATTTGCTGACTGCAAGCAGATGAATCTGTTGTGAGAGAGCTCTTCCTCATGATAACATGCATGCAATAAAGCTTTGCATGTGGGAACCTAGAGACTGATTCTTCTCTCGTACCAAGATACATCAAAAGTGGCAATGCTGAAGTTGACAGAGTTACATTTTTGTAAAAGTGGTATAAGCAGGAGGAGAATCAGGTCCATGTGACAGAGAACAATGTGGATTTGTAATGTGCTGAAACCAGAGCTACTGGTTAGCACAAAACTCTGCTAAATATGAACTCTCTCCCCAACATCCAGTTACAGTTTCTGTCCCCATCAGCTCCTTGTCTCAACCTACAACCCCAATGGTCTCCACAGGTTCAGCTCTTATCCACTCTGCATTTGAATCAGTCAGCTTTCTCCTCCACACTGCCTGGCCCAGCATATTGAGGGGGAGGGAGGGGTAACTGACAGTACAGAAGAGACAGGCTCTCGGCCCATAGTAATCTAATGTCCTGGTCTGCCCCAGATTTGAACATGACCAATATGAATGGAATCTTCCGGGAATTTCACTGTCTACTGAGCATGTACAAACTGCAATTTTTCAAAGGCTAATAACTTGGCCAAATTCAGGTGGGTTTTCCCAGACATGGCAAAGGCCCATTCTGACACAAAGACCAACCCCATGCCAAATTTCAAGCTCCTGCTTCAAAATATGGGGATGCTAGGGTTTTTCGAATAAAAGCTCACCAGAATGTTTAAAGAGTATAGAACAAACTATTTTCCCCAAGACTCTTTCTCAGAAATGGCTGAACTGTTTGAGCTGACATTTTCCAGAACTATTTGGCCTGAGACAGATACCTGGCATGGAAAATTTTCAGCCCAAACAAATAAAAGTTGACAGATTGACCATGCATTGTGTGAAAAAAGAGTTCCTTTTGCTTGTTTTAAACCTTCTGCCTATTAATTTCATTTGGTGGCCCCTGTATTATGAGGAGTAGATAGCACTTGTTTATTTACTTTCTTAACACCAGATATGATTTTATAGACATCTATCATATCCCCCCTTAGTCATCTCTTTTCCAAGCTGAAAAGTCCCAGTCTTATTTATCTCTCCTCATATGGAAACTGTTCCATACCCCTAACCATTTTTGTTGCCCTTTTCTGAACCTTTTCCAATTCCAATATATCTTTTTTTGAGATGGGGTGACCACATCTGCACGTAGTACTCAAGATGTGGGCATACCATGGATTTATATAGAGGCAATATGATATTTTCTGTCTTATTATCTATCCCTTTCTTAATGATTCCCAACATTCTGTTAGCTTTTTTGACTGCCGCTGCACATTGAGTGGATGTTTTCAGAGAACTATCCACAATGACTCTAAGATCTCTTTCTTGAGTGGTAACAGTTAATTTAGTCCCCATCATTTTATATGTATAGTTTGGATTATGTTTTCTAATGTGCATTACTTTGCATTTATCAACATTAAATTTCATCTGCCATTTTGTTGTCCAGTCACCCAGTTTTGTGAGATCCTTTTGAGCTCTCTGCAGTCTGTTTGGGACTTAACTATCTTGAGTAGTTTTGTATCATTTGCAAATTTTGCCACCTCACTGTTTACCCCTTTTCCCAGATAATTTTTGAATATATTTAATAGGACTGGTCCCAATACAGACCCCTGGGGGACACCACTATTTACTCTCTCCATTCTGAAAACTGACCATTTATTCCTACCCTTTGTTTCCTGCCTTTTAACCAGTTACCAATCCATGAGAGGACCTTCCCTCTTATCCCATGACAGCTTAATTTGCTTAAGAGCCTTTGGTGAGGGGCCTTGTCAAAGGCTTTCTAAGTATACTATAACCACTGGATCCCCCTTGTCCACATGCTTGTTGACCCCCCCCCCCCTTAAAGAACTGAAGTAGATTGGTGAGGCATGATTTCCCTTTACAAAAACCATGTTGACTCTGCCACAACAAATTATGTTCATCTATGTGTCTGACAATTTTGTTCTTTATTCTAGTTTCAACCAGTTTGCCCGGTACTGAAGTCAGGTTTACCAGTCTGTAATTTCCGGGATCACCTTTGGAGCCCTTTTTAAAAATTGGCATAACATTAGCTATCCTAAAGTCATTTGGTACAGAAGCTGATTTAAATGATAGGTTACAAACTACAGTTAGTAGTTCTGCAATTTCACATTTGAGTTCCTTCAGAACTCTTGGATGAATACCATCCAGTCCTGGTGACTTATTACTGTTTAATTTGTCAATTTGTTCCAAAAGCTCCTCTAATGACACTTCAATCTGGGACAGTTCCTCAGATTTGTCACCTAAAAAGAATGGCTCAAGTTTGGGAATCTCTCTCACATCCTCAGCCATGAAGACTGATGCAAAGAATTCATTTAGTTTCTCCTCAATGGCCTTAGAGTTCTTGAGTGCACCTTTAGCATCTCAAATGTACATTGGCCCCATTGGTTGTTTAGCAGGCTTCCTGCTTCTGATGTATTTACAACAAATTTTTGCTATTACTTTTTGAGTCTTTGGCTAGCTGTTTTTCAAATTCTTTTTTGGCCTTCCTAATTATATTTTTACACTTCATTTGCCAGAGTTTATGCTCCTTTCTATTTTCCTCACTAGGATTTAACTTCCACTTTTTAAAGGATGTTTTTTTTTTTGTCTCTCACTGCTTCTTTTACTTTGTTTAACCATGGTGGCACTTTTTGATTCTCTTACTATGTTTTTTAATTTGGGGTATACATTTAAGTTGAGCCTTTATTATGGTGTCTTTAAAAAGTTTCCATGCAGCTTGCAGGGATTTTACTTTTGGCATTGTCCCTTTTTATTTCTGTTTCACTAACCTCCTCATTTTTGTGAAGTCCCCCTTTCTGAAATTAAATGCTACAGTGTTGGGCTGCTGTGGTTTTCCCCACCACAGGGATGTTAAATTTAATTATATTATGGTCACTATTACCAAGCGGCCCAGCTATATTCACCTCTTGGACTAGATCCTGAGCTCCACTTAGGACTAAATCAAGAATTGCCTCTCTTCTTGTGGGTTCCAGGACTAGCTGCTCCAAGGAGTAGTCATTTAAGGCGTCAAGAATCTTTATCTCTGCATCCCATCCTGAGGTGACATGTACCCAGTCAATATGGGGATAATTTAAATCCCTCATTATTATTGAGTTTTTTTTTTATTTTTATAGCCTCTCTAATCTCCCTGAGCATTTCACAGTCACTATCACCGTCCTGGTCAGGTGGTTGGTAATATATCCCTACTGCTATATTCTTATTATTTGAGCATGGAATTACTATCCATAGAGATTCTATAGTACAGTTTGGTTCATTTAAGATGTTTACTTCATTTGATTCTACGCTTTCTTTCACATATAGTGCCACTCCCCCACCAGCACAACCTGTTCTGTCCTTCCGATATATTTTGTATTCTGGCATTACTGCGTCCCATTGATTATTCTCATTCCACCAAGTTTCTGTGATGCTATTATATCAATAACCTCATTTAATATGAGGCACTCTAGTTCACCCATCTTATTATTTAGACTTCTAGCATTGGTATATAAGCATTTTAAAAACTTGTCACTTTTTAGCTGTCTGCATTTCATGATGTAATTGAATGGGACTCTTTTTCATTTGACTGTTTGTCAGCAGATCCTACCTGTATTTTATCATTTTTCATCCTCTCCTCCTTACTAGGACATAGAGAATCTCCATTAATAGATCCTTCCCTAAGGGAGCAACATAGTTAGGTTGATCTAATTTTTAAGCGTAGACCAGGCCTGAATAACAGAGTGCTAGCTCATCTACATATACAAACCTCCTACGCCAAGATAAACGTATGCAACCATCACAGAAAGAGCAAAAGTTACTGCAGAGATGAAATATCACACTTACTATTGGAGACATATATTTGGGAAATCAATTAAAAAACAATGTTCTGATGTTCACATTCTTGAAACTCCACCTGCAAAAGATAACACTAAAATGGCTTTTTCCAGTTTAAGAAGTCTACCAATACTGACTTCTTAAAATTTAAACTTGAGGGAAAATTGTCAGAGTGAAAGATGGGAAACTGGCCATGTAATTAAAAGTGAGAGTTTATCTCACTTTTTCTTTCTTTTTCTCACTTTTAAATGTTCCCCTTCTTTTTTTCTGATGGAAAAAATTGGGGAGCGGAAGATTACAGGAAAAGGTAAAAGTGATTTTTAATCACTTGAAAATGAATGATTTGTTGTGAAAAATTAAGAATTTATTGTAAAAATGAAAAAAAATATTTTGCATTTTTTGTAAATATGCTTACCTTTTTTTCAAACAGCTCCACAAAATAATTGTGTATTGACTGCTAATAACATGTAAACTTTTAGTTTTAAAAAAGCTACTCAGTTTTATGGGAGCAAAAAAGTAATGGAGTCATTAGTAGCTTCTTCTCTTTGTAGTCTTGTGATGTAAAACTGTCTGAACTGATTCCCCCAATGCCCAAGTTAATCAAATATGTTTAATCCCGGGCTGAGAGATTGTCTATGAAATCTGAGTTTAGAGTGAACTTTGCAGTCATGAACATTTAATAATTGTAAAGGAAAAGCCATCTTACTTCCCAATCCTCTGATTGAGTTAAACAGGAGGGGAATCAAACCCGTGACCTTATGTATCAAATGGAGGTAATAGCAAGAACGTCTATGTTTTAAAAAACTCAGGAAAAATTCTCATCGACCTCAATGGGACCAGGATTTCAATGTGGCTCTCAACCTCTGTCTCATTAAGACACACTCACAATGACTCACTGGAGAAATAGCCAGTTACACATAACTGAAGCACTCATTAGGTTTTATGGCTGCAAATCCCAACCTTTGCGTGTGCAAAAGTGTGCTCAGGTGTTTGTACCTACCGTGTGTGGGTACAAATTAAACAGTAACACTAATAAAACATCTTCTAAATATTAACTGAAATATTATCTTGAAAAAGATTTTTTTTAAATAACCTCACAGTTTGGCTAGCATTTGCCATTTTAGAAGTGAGTCTGCTGTGAAATGTGAGGATAGCACTTGATGTGTTACTATTTCTTGTGAAGTGATTTAATAAATGTTTAAACAAGCCATTGCTACTGTCACAGCATTTCTTAGTGAAAAGCTGACATTTGGAAGGCTGTCATGTATGTGGTCCTCTACTTTTTAAAAAATGTAGAAATAGGTGGCTATACTGCAACATTTGACCTTCCACTTCAGTTATATAGTGTTGGTATGAGTGTATTCTTTTCTCTGACTGTATACTTCACTTTTGCGATTGGGCTGAAATAAGGAAAGAAAGAGAAAGCAGCCCTTGGGACCTATCCTGCCATATGTGGAACTGGAGAAAAAAGATACATGTTTATACTGTGAAAAAAGACCCATGGTAGCAAGTGTTAGAGCCTGGATCAACTGACTTGGGCTTGTGGGGCTTGCACAGTGGGGCTAAAAATAACAGTGCAAATGTTTGGGCTTAGGCTGGAGACCAGGCCCTGAAACCTGGGTGAGTAGGTGGGTCTCAGAGCCCGGGCTTTAGCCTGAGCCCAAACATCTACCCTGCTTCTTTTTAGCCCTGTTGCACAAGCCCTGCAAGTCTGATTCAGTTGACCTGGGCTCTGAGACTTGCTGACGCAGGTCTTTTTTTGCAGCATAAACATACCCATAGTCACATTAGTAAGCCACAGTCATATGAAAAGTTCTAAAGGCAACGGTACCTAGCTGCAAAAAATATTCCTTTCAGGGACACACCTGGCTAACACTGCAAAGTTGATAAAAGTACAACTCATGAAAAGAAATGTGTAATTCAGATTGATCACCAGGCCATTTGTTTGTGCAGAGGAACTGATTATTTCCCCATGGAAAAGTACCAGTGTCCCAGGTGGGTTTTATTATGATTCCCTTTTGAAAAATGCCCTAAATATTCAATCTGTAACAGCCCTTGTTGCAGAGAGCTGATAGGTTTTTCATACTAAGGGTTCCATTTAAAGAAATTTTGGGTGAGGTTAGGAGTTATATTTAGGGGTGTTTTGCCTTCACAATATCCCTTTTATCTCTCATTATTTCCACATATTGTACAACACTGAAAAGGTCCCTTCACTACAGTTCCAATACCCTCTTTAGCTCTCACGCTCATCCCTGTCATCCTTAAAGCATTCAGATAACATATGTATTGGAGCTAGGTGAAATTATTTTCACAAAACCCTTTTTGTGTGTGTGCAGGAGTGAAAAGCTGGTGTCACTAAAATATTTCTTGTCGATTTTGCTGAATTTTTCATTTTGCAAAAAAACGCTTCAAATAAAATTCTGAAAAATATCAAAAGATTCAGGCAACCTTAATTTTGGCATTTCGCAACTTTTGAGTGCTTGCATTTGCACACTTAGAAATGCTCCTTTAATGTTGCTTTTGATATAATGTCCTAGGTGTGACCCTGGGAGTCCCTCAATGCCAACTGGTGAAGAGCATTCTTCCTCCGCCCCCCCCACCCCCGCCAGTCCTGCCATACCATAACTCACATCAGGCCCAGTCCACAGTTGTGTATATATAGGGAAAGTCCTGGTCAGCCTGAAGCCAGGACATGTCTAGTGCAGGTAGAATCTTTGGGGAATTTAGCTGTTGACATCTAAGAAGTTTCTACTGGCCAGGAACTGTGATTTTTCAAAGGCTTATAACTTGGTTGACTTTGGGAAGATTTTCACAGTGATTTCAAAAGGCACATCCCTGACACAAAGGTTATACTGTTGGCAAATTTCAAGTCCCTGTACCAAAGCATGGGGGTGCTAGAAGTTTGTAATATGAGCAAAATGACCTATTTCCCTCTACCCCACCCCCCAAAAAATCAGCCTAAGACAGGCACCCAGCCTGGAAAATTGCAGCCTTAATAGTTTGGTAAAGTTATAACTCACTGAAAATAGGGTTTTATAATGGGAAGTCTAGTGGACAACCTTAGTAATGGTCAATGCTGCCAGTTCTCCCTATAATGTGGAGATGGAGCACTATAATGAATCATTGAAAGGAATAATAGAATTGCACATGGAATTTTAACAAGAACCCTTACAAATTTTACCCCTCATTTGGGAAAACTGAGTTTTTGTTCTTTATTTCCTTTTCTACTTTGCCCTGCTCTTACTGTATATATTATTACATACAATGGGAAGCATCATGTGAGCATTCCCATGGACTTCTAATGGGCTAGAGGTCTCTCAGCACCTTCCAGGATCCAGCCCTATCATTGCAAGGAAACAAGAAGAGTCATTTAAAAATATTTAGTAGCCATGACACATAGAACAGAAAACCCACAGCCTCCTACATGTCCCTATCGAAACAGCATCGCAGAAGTCCAAAATGGTTTAGCAGAGACCATGGTGACCACTTTGTTTCTTCCTTTTAATTTTATTAGGGGTGAGTGTGGGAGGGGACCCCTTGATGTCAACTGGAAGAGGGCACCATGGTTCATAGGGTTTTTACAGGGATCCCCTGGGTCTGATATATGCATAATAAGTTTAGTGAAGGGTGGCATGTAAAGTCTTTATCTAGAGACAATAACATAATCATTGTGAAATGTATGTTATGGATAATAATTAAGGAGTTACACAGCTATACTGAAAATTATGTTCTTAAGATCTTGAAGTTAAGGCAGGTCATCAGGAGGTGACATACCTCAGATATGTTCCTTTCAGGCAGTAGGTATCAGACACCTATCTCCCTGTCTGGTCATTTGTTTATTGTGTGCCTCACAATGTATGCCAATTTGCATACCAGGCCACAGGAAAAAGAAGAGATTGCGAAATCTGCAAAGGAAGGAATCTTCAGGAATAAACAAAAACAGCAGGGTGTCAAGGGTCCTGTTTATGAATAAAGAAAAAAGACTGTTCTGGCATATCTTGGAGTGTAAGGAAATACACTTAATCTTCCATATAAGAAGCAAGCTGATAGTGGGCTTATCTCGTGAAAGGAGGGTCACAACCAACCTGCTGTGAAAAGCTGCAAAATTTTGGGTGAACATTACTGTACAAGACATAAAAGTATCTTGGTAATGGTCCAGGCTCTAAAATACATCTTATGATTTTGTTTGATATGTAACCTATTTGCTTTTATTTGAATCTCTATGCTTTGTTAAATAAACTTGTAATTAATTGCACTATAAACAAATCTAAAGTGTTGTGGGTTACAGTGTTTCTTTTACTCCTAGGGGAATTCTGCACCACTCCGAGCATGCAGAATTCATGTCCCCCTCAGATTTTTTGCATCCCCACAGAAAATGATGGCGATGCACAGGGAAACTGTAAGAATGGTTATGCTCCCCTTCCCAGCAGTGTGGGTGCATTGTTTCAGGTGCCTGCAGCAGCCAATGAAGAGATAAATCACTGTGAGGTAGGGGTGGATGGGGCTGAGGATGCCCAGGACAGTGGCTCCTACCCTGTGCCTGGCTCAGCTGCTAATCCCGGCTGGGCTGGGGGAGGACAGAACTTCCTCTTCCCCTGCAAGGAGCAGCTGGGGCTGGGTCACATCCACCCCCAGAAACCTCTCCAGCTCCAGGAAGCTCCGCACCCTACCCCAGCTTCCCCATATGCCCAACCACGTGTATCTGGATTCCCCCATACCCAGACTCCCCAGACAAGCCTCTGCACCCAGAATCCCTCCTACTGAGACCCCCACCCAAACCCTGACCCCACCAAACCTCACCCCCTGCATCTGGATCCCCCACACTAAGCACCTCCACACTTGGATCCTGCCAGGCAGAGCCTGCTTGCCCACACCTGGAAAAGGAGCCAGAGCTGGGTGTGCGTGTAAGACTCTGTCCTTCTCAATTACTGATTTGGTGTACCTGGTGTGGAGGGGCAGGACCCCGGGGTGTTTCTGGGGCAGGCCTGGCCCTTTTGCTGTGTTAGGTTCGGGTACAGCCTCACTGCCAAGTCCGTGTCCCGAGTGCCGGGGGCTGCAGGGTGATCTCCCATCTCCTTTCAGCCTGTGGCCTGTGCTCCCCATTGCCATGCTGGAGCTCCATATTTATTTAGTGACAAATAAAATATGCAGAATTTTAAAATATTGTGTGCAGAATTGTTAATTTTTTGGTGCAGAATTCCCTCAAGAGTATTCTTTGGAAGCATCAAATCTCTGAATACTGCAAGTGTCCAGTGAACCAGGGTTGGCAACTCCAGCAGGATGCTTGGAGGGCTCGAGGACTGGGATGTGCCAGTTGCTAACCTGTAAAGTAACAGTAGAGTCTGTGAGGCATAGAGGGCTGTATGTTGTCCATAGCCCATGGAGTTGGGGAACTCACCTCCAGGAGTCACAGACAAGACTTCCTCATGCTAAGGGCAGGTGGTAACAAGGTGCTTCACTGTCCTCGGTACCCCCAGGAAGTGCTACAATGAGAGACCTAGTCATTCCTCACTCCCCCTCTTCCCCCCATAAAGTAATTAAAAAAACTTTATGAAGCAAAAATCAGAAGATGTAAATGGGCTACAGCAGACCTTGATGGAGGAAAAAACAGAAGTCATCCACAACATGAAGAAAGGCACTAGGGTTGAAGATGTAGGAGATTACTCAGAAGTGAACAGTTCAACAAGGAACTCTGGCAATAGTATTACATTTTGAACAACAAACTTATTTTTTCCAGCTAAAGTGGTCAATATACCTATGAAACCATGATGGGAAAACAACTAGATTTAAGGCCATGATCTGCATAGGTTCTGTGATGTCAGCAAAACACTGAATCAAGCAAGCCCATGAAATGATCACAGTATTAGTGGCATTGCCATGCTCAGTTCTTTGTGGGACTCTACTAGGTTTGTATTATTTGCTTATCTAATAAGCACTAAGCTAAATCTCTACTGGGCAGTTGTGCTAATCACAATTCTATATTGTTGTGACACATGGGCAACATATCACTGACATATCAGGAAACTTGATCAGTTCCATAGGTGCTCTCTTTGGTCTGTTTGCAGGGTCAAATGGTGGGACAAAAGTCCTAATATGGAACTCCTTAGTCACTGTCAGATGTCTGACATTCGAAGCATGGTCATACTAGCTCAGCTACATTGGTCTGGGCACCATGTTCATATGCCTGACTTGAGAATATCCAAGACCATATTTTATGGTCAGTAAAAGCAAGGCACCCCCTCTTGTGGTGGTCAGTACAGATGGTATAAAAATACACTGAAGTCAAACTTGAAAGCATGTCAGGTTGATCCCAGTAACTGGGAAACAACAGCCCAGGATAGAGCAAGTTAGCAGCAGATTTGTCATGTCGCCATGAATTGCTTTGAAGCAAGGTGCCTCAACACCTTATGCAAAAAGTGTGAACAGTGCAAAGCAAGGATCCAACTGCCTGTAGTAGTTGTGGACAATTTTGTCTGTTCCACGTGAATTCTTGTTTGCAATTCTTGTATTCGTCTGATCTCTCAGATATATATTCATTTATAGTGTTCACTAAATCCTTTTGCATCAATACCAACGCAAGACTCCATCCATCCGTTTTTGGAGAGAATCATAATGTCTACTTACTGTAGCTCTTACAAATATAATTTTACCTTAGAGAATTTTATATATGGTATCCTTGTGACTAGGCAGAGAAGATCATTTCTTTAAAGCCTGGCCTCATGGTACTGATGGTGTGTCACCATGAAAGGACAAGTACAGAAAACCAAAGAAAAGTTTGAATAGAAATCTGGTGAAATCTATAGCAGATGGGCAGCCACTGTATTATAGCTTATTTTTTCTTTTTCTTCTCCTAAAAGTCCCAGATTAACTCTTCGCTGCCACTGTGGTGTCAACAAGCAAAAATCTCTTAGCTACCAGTAGAACTAACAGGAAATTCTGATCCCAAATGCCTAAAGATAGATAGGTTTGTATTATGTTTAATTTGGGGAAAGAGAAAAGTGATTATGAGGGAACAAGCACAATCCTTGAGATTGTCAAAGAGATGAACTAAGCCAGGTTTGCAAATTGTATGGTTCTCTTTGATGTATGTATTCAAGCAAAAATACAACTCAAAAAAATTGCCCTTAGTTCCAAGTTAAAAAAAAATGTCCTGGTTTTCAGAATTTACATTTCTGTCACACTCCACTTACTGCAGTAAACACCCATTTCTTCGTTAATAATGAGAATGGTCAGTGTACAGTCTCAGCAATTTAAATAATCACTTTTACCAGTCAATTTCAATTCATTAAAATGAATATAAAAATGTTCATAATCTCACATGACACATTTTATAATTTGGCTATTTTCACACATTTCAGAACTGAGATTCAAGGCAGAATGCAAACAGCACACATGAGTATCTGACAAGCACAGAAAGCTACTGGAAAAGTCACATAACCTTAACTATTGAGATGACACAGCCATCTCAAGGATCAAATGTACCTGTTACATTCATCCAGTCAAGCACTACTGTCATTATGTTTCTGTCATACATACTGATTCCTTTCAAATGGTAGAAAATTAAAGGAGATTTGCTGAATAATTGCAAGAATATTTTTCATTTCTCTCCTCTCAATTTAAAGCTGGGTTTCACTTTTTAGGTCCCTTGCCAATTAAGATGGGTCAAAAGATTTGTTAACAAGAAAGGCAGTGACAGGTTTGTTCCCAGTTTATAGAGGTTCAAAAGCACCCTAAGAGTACATAGATTTTTGTCATCTCATCTTTGCTATTTGGTATCTATGATGGAATTAGTCATAAGAGCAAAGAATATAAAAAAAGAGTCTCACTGATGACAGTGCCTCAGAAATATTAGGGGGGAAATGGCTTATTTGCTGTTTAGGTAGGACTTAATGCTAAAATTACTATTTATGGTTGGATCCTCCAGACCTTACATATGTAAAACTTCTATTAAGGTTTGCATGCATAAGGTCTGTAGAAACTGGCCTTTTGAGATACGTTATCATTGTGAAAATGGAATACCTTGCTTGTTCTTGGTCTAGTCCTGGTTTCTGCAAACTAGAAACAGAACAGAGTTGGGCAAGAAATTGCTCCTTTCAAAATGTAAAAAGATAAATAAAAAAATGGAGCCATGAAAAATGAACAGTGCTGGGGGGTGGGGGGTGGGGCAGGAATAGTATTTTCTCTACAATTTAGGTAACAGGATAGTTCCTGGCATACACTGGGAGATGTGAAATTAAAACTGACTTTAAAACTATGAGCTGGCTCTTGCTGTTTGGCACAGCTCTGAGCAAAGAGTGGTGCATAAGCCTCCATGCTCCAGGAGTAGCCTTTGGGGCAATGCATCTCCTTCTGAGACACAGTCCCCTTCCTGATTCCCTCATGTTCTGGGGAGTGTCAAAAGGCATAATAATTTGGTGCCAGAATATACCATCTTCAAATTACAACACTCTCTGTGGCAGCTCAGCAATGCTAGCCTGTCTGTTGCAGAAGGGGATGCGGAGAGGGAAGAGGAGAGAATTATAAGGGTTTGCCCACTCCCCTCCTTTCCTGCCCACCTGATTAAGATCTGGATAACCTGTTCAGGGGCCAAGGGTGGGGTGAGGTGTTGGGGGTCCCCTGAGACCACTTCTCCAAAAATTCAGTTTGACTTTAGTCTCATCACTCAGGTTCCTTTATTTGGTATACGGCAAAACTACGCTGAGTTGATGATACTCAAGTGTAGCGAGTGTGTATAGGTTGTACCACACATCCAAAGTTATACCGCAAACGTCTTTTTATACATTTATACACTACTATTGCATTTATGTAAAATGTTGCATTACACGTTTTGGGATTGGCTTGGTTACTTTGTAGGAACCAATCCCTGTACATCATACTCTGTCCATGGACGATTTACTCTTTACCTCGTCTTACGTTCTAGGTTTATCTTATCCATTATTATCTTGTCCAGTGGAAATGGTTCCCTGGGTGTTCTCCCTTATCTTAGCTTGTACAGATTTTCTGTTTCCAGCCTGCTGATCCATTTGCCTCCATAATCCTGTCTCCCAAGAAATGAGGTCTCACCTATGTCCAGTCACTCACATCAAGCCAGGCCTACATTCCATTGTTTTTGCTTTTATTTTTAATATTATTTTTCTTTTATTATATTTGTCTAGCACCATTTTGTTAACTACACTATTTAACCTACCACACAAAAATACAGAATGCTACAACAGTTATTTCCTTTATATCATTTGTGTGAGAGCACTAAAAGGCATTCACAGATTTAGTTTTCAACATAAAAGCCCTCCAGATTGGGACTGAAGAAGAGCTCTGTGTACGCTTGAAAACTTGCCTCACTCACCGACAGAAATTGGCCCAATAAATATATTACCTCATCCACCTTGTAGCTCCTCTCTAACGTCATTTTACTCTTAAGATGCTAATATTTTGGCTCTTTAATTAAGAGTTTGCCAAAATGAAGGCCTCGGTACTGTATTTCCCCTTGACTTTCCTTTCTTTATAGAAGCCTTTTTCAATATAATTTTCTGCTTTAAATAAGGAACTTCATACAAAGGTAAGCAACCAACCAATTTGTGGGCTAAAAATGTCTTTTTATTATACCCCTGTGTTTATTTAACCTTCAGTAGAACTAAAGTACAAATGATTTTTTTTTATAGTACATGCTCCTCGGGGTGGGACACAGTGTCAGATGCTGGGTTCTCACTTCAGAAAGGATACCATAAACCCCTTACTTCCTGGTATGGTGATGTCTCAGTAAAGGTAAGTTGGGGCTTTAATCTTCATGAATTGTGATGTAACTTCTTAACTGGAATCATGGAGTGAATAGTCACTGATTACCACTTCTACTTCTCTGTTTAAATGTATTGCTTTTTAAAATTTTCTGTGCATTTACTCCTTCCTGTCTTTTTCTGGCCTCATTGTAACTTTCTACACCCTCTTCCCACTGACTTTGCTCATCTAGGTTTTGCTTTTTCTTTCCTCTCCCTTTGACTTTCCACTACTGAGGGTACCCTTTCCCTTTTGCTGCCCCTCACTCTGGAATGCTTTCACCTTCAAGGCCCAAGTCACATTTTTTTTTCTCTTTAAAACAACGTCTTAAATCTTTGACTGGGCAATCAGTGAATTTTCACTCACTCTCCTTTCCATCCTTGGGGGGAAGTAAAGGAATTTGAAATTCAAAACATTCAAAAGGTTGACTGTGACTATGTTCAAGGTGTGTGTGTGTATTATAATTTTCCAGAATTAGGGTGACCAGACAGCAAGTGTGAAAAATTGGGAGAAGGGGCAGAAGGGTCCACTAGATCATTGAGTCTGACCTTCTGTATACCATAGGCTACCAACACACCCAGCACCTGCACACTGAACCCAGCAATAGAAATGGGACCAAAGTAAATGAGACCCAGAGGAGATTGTGACACAGGCAGAGAATAGGTGGGTCTGAGGTGCATTAGTGTTTGAGGCCCCTGAAATACCAGGGAAATGATTAAATGAGATATATGCAGATAGTCTGGCAAGGGACATGCTCCCACACACTGTAGATGAAGGGGAAAATCCCCCATGGTCACTGCCAATCTGAGCTGGGGGGAAATTTCTTCCTGACCCCGCATATGGTGATCACATGCCATTAATGTTTTGCATGATTTACACACGGATCTAGTTTTGAGCCAGCTGTTGGTGTGCTGTGCACTAGTGAAAAAGCTTTCTGGAAGGCCTTGGCTATCATATTTTCATGTGATGTGCGTTCCTTCATATACATGTGCATATTGTACAGAGAACAAAAAAACTCACAGCAGCCTCAAAACAGCATCTGTTCTTTATAGTGAGATAAAGAAGCTGCAGAAGGTTTGTGGAAACTTGCTGAGGCTTGTTGTCACTTAGCGGGAAGTGTTTAAGAGTTTGTGAAGAACAAAATTACAATTTGTCAAATGTTGCAAACCTCAGAGTGATCTCACACTATTTGATTTCACGGTTGATATAAATAGGATTTTGCTTTTATGTGAATTCAAAATGACCATCTTTCTGTTTAGTAAAGTACTCAGTTTTTATTTTCCCCTTTTTCAAAGGTGTCCATAGTAAAGCTGACATTGATTATTTTTCAGCAATTTATGCTATTGTTCAGCTTTTCACAGGCTACGATGAGCTAGGCTGGTCAAAATCAGGACCCCCTTGCCATCCTATTTACATATGCCCACTTGCAGTTTATCATTCAGTTCAAGGGCTGAATCCTGGCCAATCCCATGATATGGTCAGACCACTTTCATGGATATGAGAATCTTATTTTAAGTGATATTGGGATTTTCACATACAGGACATGAGATATCTCATTTTAATACAATTCAAACCAAGAGGTAAGTCAGCATGATGGGCCTGATCCAAAGGTCATTGAAGCCAATGGGAGTCATTCCACTGCCTTAAATGAGCTTTGGTTTAACCCAGTGTCATCTCCTGCAGAAGACTACATGTGCCATCTCTGGGTTAGATGAGTGTTTCTATTGTGGTGGCAGCTGGGAATGAAGTATCAAGGAAATATGCTGGGGAAACTGGTCTTCCTTTGGGTGGGGAGTTCTGCCAGTAAAAAACTAGATGTGTCTATGAGTGGTTCACTATATATTTAATCATGTTAATGATGTCTGTGTTACTGTACTTTATAACCAGAGACTGTCTGGGCTGTTTTTATTATGTTTCTTCATGTCTCTGTGGGCAGTACATTTTGTTTGTGTTTATGGTATTATAATAATCAAATTAAAATTGATTAATAGATTGATTTCCTCTTGATTACTGATAAATACCTATGAGAAAGCAGAACATGGAAGACACAATATTTTTCATGCTTAAAATATAGTGGTACAAGTTATAGATGAACTTGGACACTGAAGCTAATGTTACAATTACAGCAACAGCACATTTCTTAACTGGACTCCAGAACAATATACTTTGAATTAGGGATCTTGGTTTCTACAGTCTAGTATTAATGAAACTGGTGGGAAAATACAGCAACAAAATTAGTAGTAAATAAAAAAGGTTTTTTATTTCAAAGTTTTGACAACATTTTTCAGTCTCCCAAAATTTCAATCAGTTCTAGAGCTAGTCAAAAAATCCTGAGAAATGTTGACAGACAATTTTGTCAAAAAGGTGGGGTTTTCTTTTTCATCGAAAATCAAATCTTCAGTGAAAAATGTTGCCAAGTTCTAAATATAAGGATAGCAATAAGTGTGTAGCAATTTTCCTTTTGTTTTTAATGAGAGTAGGGCTGGTGAAAGGTAGTGGCTTGACATCAACAAAGAATGATCTTTTTATTATAGAACAGCTAGAGCACAGGGAGCAGCAGGGAAGGTTTCCCCATCCCCTGTTTGCCAGTGTGTTTCAACTCTGTTTTGAGACGAGAAAGCTAAAAATGTCTAACGGTTCATTTGCAATGTCCAATCAACCTTTGACCTCTCTTCTGACTGTGCCAGCCTGGATACCAATGAATACCATTTGTGATGGTTGTAATGTGGACATTCAGGCAGCAAACACAAATATTGCAGACTCTTGTTGACCAAGTCCTAAAGTCATGGACTTGTCTCTCTTTGGAGTCAATGGAGCACTCCATTTCAGCAGCTCCCTACACCCAACGTTCCACGTGGCATCATGGGCTGCATCCCTACTAATGCCAGCAGACAGTAAGGAAAACCATAGCTTTATATACACCAACCATGGATCTCACAAGTCAGTGTATGTTTGGCAGAAATGGACAGAAATGTTTTCTACCATTCTAATTTTAAAGTGCTGCTTCTAATTTATTTTATAAGTTTTTTTAATTGCACATTATTTTTGCACTGTTTTTGCTATGCAATACATTTTTATTTTTTGGAAATAAATTCATTTTTATTACTTCACAACTTATATTGCGGAATGCCTAGCCCAACTCAAAACACACATTACTTATAACAGAACAGGACCACGGAACTCATAGGTTCTGTGAAAACCACAGTGTATTAATTATAAATCTACAGCAAGCACCGCATAATGTATTGGTTCATTAAAAGACAGTGTGATATTCATAAAGGCACACTGAGCATTACACAATTCCTAACACCCGCCAAAACTTCAGGGCCAGGTAGAGCACAGTCCAGCACATCGTCCACCACAGCACGTCGTTGTGGCTCTTTTAAGCCCTTCCTCAGCCATGTGGCCCTGTGTTGAGCTCTTCTAATGGCCCTTGTGACTGGCTGTTCAAACTCAGCAGGCCGCTGCTCCACATTCAGCACCCTGATGGCAACTTTCCCCACTTTGCATCACAGATATTATGCTGGACACAATGGGCAATTATAACCATTGGGATATTTTTCTCACTGAGATCCAAGCTAGTGAATAAACAACACCAGAATCTCTTTAGTCTACTGAAAGCACATTCAACTGTCATTCTGCACCTTCTGAGCCAGTTGCTGAATCTTTCCTTGGAGCTGTCAAGGTGGTCTTTGTACAGCTTCATGAGCCAGGGGACCTAGGGGGCAGGCTGGGACTCCCAGGATCACTATTGGCATTTCAACATCCCTAATGGTAATCTGTCAGTTGGGAAAAATATGTCACTATTTGCAGCTTCCTGAACAGTCCTGTGTTCTTAAAGATGAGAGTGTCATGCACCTTCCCTGCTCAGCCCACACTGAGATCAGTGAATCATCCCTGGTAATCCACTAATGCTTGTGTAACCATAGAAAAGTCACCCTTTCTGTTGATGTATTGTATAGCAAGATGGGCTGTGGCCAAAATAGGGATATGCATGCTGTCTACCTTCCTGCTGAAGCTTGGGAACCTCATAGCTGCAAATGCATCCACGATGACCGGCATATTGCATGGAGTCTCAGTTCTGCACAGCAGGATACAATTAGCGACCCTACATACTTGCATGACATGATTCCCACTGTGGATTTTCCAATTCTAAAATGATTTCCCACTGACAGGTAGCAATCTGGTGTTGCAAGCTTCCAAAAAGTGATTGCCACTCACTTCTCTATGTTAGTGCAGCTCTCATTCTGTCCATGTACTGGAGGGCTGGTGTGTGCACAGCATACAGATCCAGGAATGTGGCCTTTCACATCTGAAAGTTCTGCAGCCATAGCTTATCATCCCAAACCTGCATTAGGATGTTATCTCACCAATCCATGCTTGTTTCTCGGGCCCAGAAGCAGCACTCCACCGTCTGCAACTGCTCGGTGAATGCCACCAACAAACTTGAACTGTTTTTTGCTATGTCCCGTAGCAATCTGTCCTCAAAGAAATTGTCATGTCCCCCGTTGTTGCAGTACTTCCTGTGGCTCTGAAAATACTGGAGAATCGTTTGTCCTGTGTGTGCAACATTCATGGCAATAGTGCTGTGTGGGCTCCATGATTCTGTCAGAGATGGCAGACAGCGACAAGTGCCACATGGGCTCACAGGATTTTTAAAAAGGCGTGAAAATTATGGGATGGCATGTTATTATGGGATGGAGAAAGTTGCATGATGGGAACTTGATCCTTTCCTCCCAGCATCCCCTGTGCGACTCATGTGTGCCCCACAATCCATTGTGAAAATTCTTCAAAAGGCATTGTGCCAGGGGTGGGGTGAGGGGCATATGGCACACTGAGATACCTACCCATGACACATTGCATTTTGCATCAACACAAGCATTTCTGGTGAGTATATGAAGCACTGACATAAGCATCCATGTATGCATACACAGGAGCAATATAGGAACTGGAGGTGTAATGCTGACTTAACTGTGTCTACCAAAGTTTGTAGCCCTTTGATTCAGGGACCAGTTGGTAGCCTCAGAATTACCCTCTACAGCAGGAAGGCTGGTATAGAGTTCCCTATAAAGAACTGCTCAGCTGTTTGCAGAAGGTGCCATCCTAGTGACCAGTATCTGGTCCCAAATTGGAGGGAAAACAAACAAATGTATGGGGGGAGAAAATCAAACTACAAAGTGTCCTGGAAGCATTAGAAGAGTGAGGGCTGCAGATAGTGAAGTGAGATTATGGGCTAATAAAGACTTAGATACAGAGAGGAAATAAAAAGGCACAAAATAGAGGCATGCAATCAATCAAATAAGCTTATTTTAATTTTCTCACATTAACACCAGCCTAATAATACCTTTCCATGGTTTCAGAGTAGCAGCCGTGTTAGTCTGTATCCGCAAAAAGAACAGGAGTACTTGTGGCACCTTAGAGACTAACAAATTTATTAGAGCATAAGCTTTCGTGGGCTACAGCATATATGCATTCAAAGAAGTGGGCTTGGTCGAAGCGTGAAAGTAAAGCAGAGGGAGGAAGAACCTTTGGGATAATACTCGTTTTTATTCTGCCTATTTTTGTAAAAATTCAATACAAAACAATGTTTAAAGGCATAGAGATTTGTATCATATTGCACAGTACAGTGGGTGCACAACCAGTTTGGGACTCCCATAGTAGCTAACTGATGTTAAAATTACTACATGTCAAAGCTAGGCCCTATAACCAATGTAAAAGTAGAGGTATGGTTAGAGAAAGTTTCAAGTCACCATAGAAAAATTCTCCTGCTTCCAGGCAGGAATATGTCATCATGTTTGAAATGTATGGTAAACTGAAAAGAAAATGAAGGCAAGTATGTGACCAGGCCTGAATCATGTCAACATCAACCATTTTTGGCTAAACCCTGACTGAACAACTTTCCCTTCAGCCAATATAAACCATTTTAAAGTTGCAGTAAACTTGTCCTTTGGCAATGAGCTAAACCAGGACAAGACATTTATGAAAGCAAAGCGTTTGGGGGAAAAAGTGAGCCAAGACTTTCAGATGGCGGAGACATTTCCAATTTATAGTTCATTCTCCTTTTAGTGTGTGCATGTTGAAGTGTTTTTTAAAATTTAGAGACAGCCAAACCTTGCTTTTCAATGGAGATTACATGCAGTGGAGCCTAGCCCAGAAGTCTTTTGATATATAAGTACAACATTCAGAGTAACTTGCAAGTCCCAAGATAGCATGTACATATACTTTTTTCTTCATAGTAGCCTAGACTGGAAGTTCTGAATTAACAGTGTAAATGCACTTATATGTAACAACAATGAAAGATAGTTTCAAAAATGTGTATGACTCACCCAGGACTTTATCATCATATGCCTGTCAAGCTACCAATAATGAGGCACTGCAAATAGTTGGTTAGGCATTTTATTTCACAATCAGATATGTACAGCATATAGTATTTCTATTTGAGATAGATGGCAGCATATTTGTATTCTTAAATGTGTAAGATACTCATTGTAATAGCGTCTTTGGAGGTAATTATACTTGGCTGTTTTCAGTAGGCACTGTTTTTAACTTTCCTGGAATTTTTGGTTTGTGAGTGTTAGTACAACAGATTATAGATAGCTAGATATGGTAGTAGTATGTATAGGAATGTTGTGTGTGTAAAAATTACATACTGTGTGCATAGAGGTGACTCACTGCAGTAACACGGTTGAGTTTCAACTTCAATGTTGTCATTTCCTGACTTTGGAATGCTTAATGGAGCAACCATACGGTTCTCTGAAAACAGTTTCTGATCAAATGGGCTCACGTGCACTTTCATTTCACTTTTCAAAATACTGCTAAATTAGCCAGGGACATATTTTCCACAGCAGCCTTCCTTAGCCATAGCATTTATAAGTTCTGTTCAAAGCATTGTGCATGGGTGAAAAGGCTAATTTTCAATGGGTCATAACTCAATGATCTCAAAACCAATTTTCACAATATCACTTAGGCAAGTCTCAATACAGACTTTTTCCTGCCAAATTTCAGCTCAGCTCTTCAAATTGTAGAGCTCTTCAAATAAATGTTGCAAGAATATTTTTATAATAGGGGAAGTGTATCATTTTCACTGTCCTACTCATAAATGACTGAACTGGTTTTCCTCAAACTTTCCAAAAAAATGTCACCTCTGGGCTGAAAGATAAAATTTCACAAAGTCACAAGTAATTGCAATCAGAGGGCCAGACTAGAAATGATTATGTAGCCTTAGCTATCACATTTACTATTGCTCCCACTACACTATGTATATGAAAATAAAGGTTTGTTAGTTAATAATTATGTAAAATAAAATGAGTGATATACATTCACTTGTCCTCAGTGACGTTATTTTGTCTTGCAGATCTGGTGATAAAATCAAGTAATCAACATTATAGCTTTAATTTAGCATGATTCAATGTATGATAATGTAGCATGATTCAAACATTTATTAAAATGATTTTGGTACACATTATAAACAAATGTAATAAGGAAATAAATCAATTAATAAATTAATACAATGCTGATTCCTTTAGCCAGAGGGATGGGTGGTGGAGAAAAAGCCTGTCTGGGATCCATGTCTGGTGAAAATGGGGGCAGTATAACAAGGGGATGTACACATCCTCTCCACCAATTCCCTGGGGATTCTGTCAAAAAATTGATTAATGCTTGGCAGGCGGTATTAACATTTTCATGAAGTTCCTCTCTTCACTTTGGAGATGGAGGCATGACTCCAGTAGTCCCATGTTGGGTAGGAACAAATTCACTTATTCTCAAAGTTGCAGCTTTGTTGATGAGATGGACTAAAGAGGTGAGATGCTAGTTGAGAAGATGGATAATCAACAACTAGATCATGGTGTGTAACCAACATATCTAGTTGTCTGCAGTAGTCAGGGATGGGAACAAATTTCATATCAGGATTTAATACTAACAAAAGATGCTTAAAGTATAGACAAATGAGGGATCAGGCAATAACATCAACCAAAAGAAGAGATGGCCAAGAGGAATCCAAAATTATAGGTGTTGTATAACTTGGCCAAATGTGCATGGATATGTAAACCCTTTAGCTTCAGTGATCTTACGCCAGGGCTGAATTTGTTCCATTTTCAATCTGGTCCTTTTCCCAGTGAAGTGAGAGTTGTACTAGTGACTCCAAAGACAGTGCATTTGGGTACAATGTCAAAATTCACAGGATTTATTTATAAACTTTGGGTCTTAGACTACTCTTGATCCATGTATGTAACTCCCAGTAACCTCAGTGAGAGTTCTGCTGTGGATTAAGGGCAGTACAGTATCTAACCTTTCAATTTCATTGTGTTGTGGTGGTGCTATAGGCACTGCTTTAGTTAAGGACCTGTCAGCATTTCTTTTGAAATTTATAACTGGGCTATAAAAGACACTCCATTGCAGGTTGATATACATCCTGCCTCATAAGGATTCATTATCATCTATCATTTCAATGATCTGAGGATAATGGGAGTGTTGCACTTATGTCTATAATGGCTTTGAAGGAAACAATTCTATTTAAATTGCATTGAGTCTACATAAAACTGTACAGATTCAGTGGGAGTGTACAATACTTTCAATAAGATCCTTGGGGGCCTTTATGATAACACTAGAAGAATATTAACAGTCTTAATAACAGGCTCCATCCCCTTTATTTTTTACTTGACTAATAAAAGTGAAAAATCACACACACCAAAATTTGAACATTATAGACAATAGCAGATACCATTCAGGATCTTCCTGAAACTCACAAAAGCTCACATGACTTCTCAATTACGGCATGATCCATAGCCCTCAAAAATCAGTTGGAGTCTTTCCACTGACTTCAATGAGCTTTGGATCAGGCCCTCAGTCCTTGCCTCACGTCATTGTTGGTCACATACAGGGTGTCACAAAGTGCTCTACTCACCGCCAGAGCACCTCCTTCTGGGCGTGTCTGGGGATTAGCTCTGCCAGTCCAGTGTTCCTCCTGTGGTTTCTCACTCCATCACTCTCTCTGTCTTGCTCTCTTGGGACATGATTGCTCCCACTTCATGGCTTGGCCCTTTGGCCAGGTTGCTGTAGTCTTCCCCTTCTAGGGTATCAGTCTCTTGGGCCCCATTGTTCCAGGCAGTCTTTCCTCTCACTACCCCTTAATAGCTCCACTGCCCAGTGGCTGGTAGGGGAACCCAGGCCTGCCCTCTACACTGGGTTTTAGCAGGGCCCTACACCAAGCAGTCAAGGTATACACAGTCCTAAACCTTACTGCTGTATCCCTGGGCTACTTCCTACCTTACCTTCTCTCACCCTGGGAGTGACTGCAGCTTCTTTATTTGCAGCCCCTTTCTGCTTTCAGCTTCTGGGCTTTATACAGGCCGCTCCTGTCCTGCTGAGCCTCATCTCTAATTAGTCCTGGCTCCCGGGCTCTTCCTCCGGGTGCAGCCTACGTGCTTAGTTGGCCCACCTGGCCACCTTAACCCCTTCATGCCTTGTGTGGGTTGGACACCCCATCACAAGGGTTAAGCTCATGCGCTGTTTGCGGACCTAGGCCATAGCTGTATATCATGGGGGTGAGTAAAGGACAGAGTGAGAAACCTTAATTCTGAAAATCCTGGTTGCTGTCAGACCTTTTATGTTATTTTAACATCCTTTTTTATTTAGCAATCATATGGCTTAAAGACAAATAAATATAAATATATGTCTGACTGTAATGAATTAAGATCCTAACAGGTGAGTGAATCCTTGCCAAGATTATGGTGTGAGCTAGTCAGCATGTATTGCTTGCACTTGCAAGTGGTACATTAGAGAACATTCTGACTGTTTCATTGTGCTATAAATAGCTAACGTTAGCATTTATGCAATTCTTTGGCAAGAGTGGAGAAAACAATAGATGCATCAAAACATGCATAGATCAGTTTTCTAGATCCCATAGATCAGATTAATTCATTTCATGCTGATACTTTCCCACACCTTTGATTTCATTTTAGATTTGTTATCTAAACAAGTCAATGGTCTAAATTCATCCTGGGTGCACTATTGAAACCAATGGAGTTACACCAGGGATGAATTTGGCCTGCTATGTAGACTAAAACCCATTTTTTCTCTTTTCCAAATGGTTATGTATAAGACAGCAGGAGGAATACTGTGGGATCAGATCAATGCAATGCCAGGGAAAAACATTCTGTGGGAAAGTGCCTATATATTCCAAAATGAACCCATATAATAAGCTGCTTTGAACCTAGTTCAAATGACTTGTGTTTCTTGCTACCCGAACTTGCCTTAAGCCATTGTTCCTATAACCTCACAATAATGTTTTTCTACTTTTATATGAAGTGGTGTCTCTTTGAGATGGGTCCTTTGTTAGCAGGTGGTCCCTGACAGCCTAAGAATAAACAGGACAGATTTTTTTTTGCCCCCACTCAGTAATAAAAAGAGTCCTTTGGCTAGAAATGACAGAGAGAAAATGCATCATGCATTTTAAGAACACGTTGGCTCAAAACAATATAACTTATGCATCCAGCTGACCTTTGAAAATTAGACTGGACAAAACATTAAGAATCGTACTGAAGGGGGATCAACCATGTATTGGCAGGAAGGTGGAATGGCTGCTCTAATAGGTAATTTCCATCTCTTACTTCGATGATTCTATGATTCCAATACAGTTATCTGTTAGAAAATATTTCAGAACCACTTGACAGCTTCTCTTTCCAGTTTATGCTCAGATTGTATTACATATCCCAGCTAATATCAGTGGGTCAAGCTGATATCCAAATGAAGTCATGATTTAAAGACTTCAAGTTACAGAGAATCCACCATTTACTCTAATTTAAACCTGCAAGTGACTCCAGGCCTCATGCTGCAAATGAAGGCGAAAAACCTCCAGGGTCTCTGCCAATCTGACCTCGGAGAAAAATTCCTTCCTGACCCCAAATATGGTCATTGTTGAACCCGGAGCATGCAGGCAAGACCCCCCAGCCAGACATCAGGGAAAGAATTCTCTATAGTAACTCAGAACCTTCCCCATCCAGTGCCCCCATCTCTGGCTGTTTGGGGATTTTTGCTACTAGCAGTCACAGATGAGTCACATATCATTGTAGGCAGTCCCATCATACCTTCCCCTCCATAAATTTATCAAGCTCAGTCTTGAAACAAGTTAGATTTTTTTTGCCCCCACTGCTCCTCTTAGAAGGCTATTCCAGAACTTCACTCCTCTGATGGTTAGAAACCTTTGTCCAATTGCAAGCCTAAACTTGTTGATGCCAGTTTATATCCATTTGTTCTTGTGTCAGAACTGGCACTTAACTAATTCCTCTCCCTCCCTGATATTTAACCTCTGATATAGTTATAGAAAGCAGTCATATCTCCCCTCAGCCTTCGTTTGGTTAGGCTAAACAAGCCAAGCTCCTTGAATTTCCTCTTGCAAAGTAGATTTTTTATTCCTCTGATTATCATCATAGCCCTTCAACGCACCTTTTCCAGTTTGAATTCATCTTTTTTAAACATGGGAGATGAGGATTGCACACAGTATTCCAGGTGAAATCTCACCAGTGCCTTGTATAATGATGCTAACACTGCCCTATCTCTACTGGAAATACCTCGCCTGATGCATCCTAGGATTGCATTAGCCTTTTTCACAGCCGCATCACATTGCACTACTAAATTTTATCCCATTTCTATTACTCCAGTTTTCAAGGTCCTTCAGATCTTCTTGTATGATATTCCAATCTTCCACCATATTGGCAATATCTCCCAACTTTGTGTCATCCACAAAATTCATTAGCACACTCCCACTTTTTGTGCAAAGGTCATGAATGAAAATGTTAAATAAGATTGGTCCCAGGACTGATCCCTGAGGAACTCCACTAGTAACCTCCCACCAGCCTGACCTTTCAATATGACTAATTGTGGTCTTCCCTTTAATCAGTTCCTTATCCACCTTTCAATTTTCATATTAATCCCCATCTTCTCCAATTTAACTAATAATTTCCCATGTTGAATTGTATCAAATACCTTACTGTAATACAGGTAGATTATATCTACTGCATTTCCTTTGTCTAAAAAAAAAAAATCAGTTATCTTCTCAAGAAGGAGATATCAGGTTGGTCTGCCGCAATCTACCTTTTGTAAAACTATGTTGCATTTTATCCCAGTTACTGTTTACTTCTGTCCTGAATTACTTTCTCTTTCAAAAAGAAGAACAGGAGTACTTGTGGCACCTTAGAGACTAACAAATTTATTAGAGCATAAGCTTTCGTGGACTACAGCCCACTTCTTCGGATGCATCCGAAGAAGTGGGCTTTCTACA